>NW_027466455.1:6522500-6535000 GCF_050575085.1 Anarhichas minor | reverse complement strand
GAGGCAAGACAGGCAACGGGAGTCGACCATTAAAAGAAACTCCAGGGTCTCCAAGGTCCGTCCCCCGGTGTGGGTTCCTATAAAATTCATAAAACGGCCAAACAAGGGGATAAAGGTATAAAAGCAAACCCGCACACAGTGTTTCCTTAATAAATATGTAAATAAACATAAAAAAGATATAAGGGTTAGGTTAGGGTTAGGGTTAGGTAAAGGGAAAATAGGTTTCTGCCTACCGAGAAGGCAGGCAGAGAGCACGGGCACACAAGGCTTGTCCTGTTTCCTCTACTGACTCCCAATAGGTGACTCCCTTGTTTTTTTGTGTGTTCCACTTTGTTTTTAGAACGCTGGACAGTATTTTAATTTTGGATTCCAGCGTCTATCTGTGGATCACCCCACCCCAAACTCCGGTCCTGAGATCAGGTGTTTTATGTTTCCCCGAAGGTGAGTATTTTTTTATATATTTTGCAGATATATACATTTGGTTTTTTATGTGAAAAAGTGTTCTGATTGTCCCATCCAACAGTCTAAAATCTCTAGGGCCGTCCTCTTTGTCCAGTACTCTGGGTCATCCGACCGTACCCTAAAGAGTCGTTCCTCCACACCCTCCAACACGCTAAAAGATTCTTCCAAGAAGATGTTTGTTTGTACTATTAGGTGTTTTGCTTGCGACGGGAGCTGTGATGAAAATTGGATCAGTGGTACACAGATTTTGGCCTGGGGAAAAGCTTAGGGTTAGGGTTAGGTTTAGGTAATAGCAAGGATACCAGACTTTTGGCGTGATGATCGTATATAGCTGCTGGCTACTTGGTGCTAGCCTCCTGAAACGTGGTGTGTGCATTCCTAGCACACCAGAGCACCTTTGTATTAAGTCTGGCATCTGTAGATGCTTCCTGTGGTATGGCTGCCATAGAGCCCCATTGGATTATTTTGGTGATGATCGTATATAGCTCTTGGCTACTTGGTGCTAGCCTCCTGAAACGTGCTGTGTGTGTTGGTATTAAGCCAGAGCACGTGTGTGTCAAGTTTGTGTGGCTCTAGCTTGTTCCTTTAGTATAGCTGTCATATACTCCCATTGCTTTGGGCTGGGGGCCTTAGAGGTCCTGGAGCCTGGCTCTTCTGGGATAAATTTTGATAGGAAGGTCCTAGAGCCTTGTAAGTGGGCTCTACCCCCACTAAGTGATTGATTGCGTTTCGATGGTTACCAAGTTTGAGGTTCTAGGCCCTTGGGAAGGGGTAATACATCCCCTTCACCATATATGGTGAAGAGGCTTAGATGGTGTACAGCTCTTGGCTGCTTGGAGCTAGCCTCCTGAAACTTGATGTGTGTATTGCTAGCATGCCCTAGCACCTTTGCAGTAAGTTTGGCGACTCTAGCTGCTTCCTAGGACCTAACCCTAAGCTATTCACACAGCCTGAGCTTTACGACACATGTATGACTGGTTGTGGTTAGTTAAACGTACTTGGGTAGGTCCTAGAGCCTTGCAAGTGGGCTCTACCCCCACTAAGTGGGTGATTGCGGTTGGATCTTCCTCTTCTCGCTCTTCCTGTTCACGCTCTCTTCTCGCTCTTCCTGTTCACGCTCTCTTCTCGCTCTTCCTGTTCACGCTCTCTTCACGCTCTTCCTGTTCACGCTCTCTTCACGCTCGCTCTTCCTGTTCACGTTCTCTTCACGCTCGCTCTTCCTGTTCACGCTCTCTTCTCGCTCTTCCTGTTCACGCTCTCTTCTCGCTCTTCCTGTTCACGCTCTCTTCACGCTCTTCCTGTTCACGCTCTCTTCACGCTCGCTCTTCCTGTTCACGCTCTCTTCTCGTTCTTCCTGTTCACGCTCTCTTCTCGCTCTTCCTGTTCACGCTCTCTTCTTGCTCGCTCTTCCTGTTCACTCTCTCTTCACGCGCGCTCTTCCTGTTCACGCTCTCTTCTCGCTCGCTCTTCCTGTTCACGCTCTCTTCACGCTCGCTCTTCCTGTTCACGCTCTCTTCTCGCTCGCTCTTCCTGTTCACGCTCTCTCTTCTCGCTCTTCGGGTTAGGGTTAGGTTTGGGTAAGGACGTGACCACCTGGTGGAGGTCACGGGGGGCACGGGCACAAGGGGAATATTTATCTAAAAAGATCTCAGGTGTTCTTTTAAAGCAGCATAGATATGCTAAAAAATCCCCCATAGCAAACAACCTTCTAAAAAAAATCAGTTAAAAATGGGTAAAAGGTTTAAAAAGACATCAGAGCAGAGGCAAGACAGGCAACGGGAGTCTATAAATATATAAATAAACATAAAAAGATATAAATAACTAGAATATATAACAAATATAAAATGAGGATAAATAAACATACAGTACACACACACACACACCCCACATCTAAAACTTTAAAAAATAAATAAATAAGTGCTTTAAAAAGTAAAACCATCCAAAAGTGAGGCAAGGTAAGGAAACACTGGGTTAAAAGGATAAGTGCCATAAAAAGGTGTAAGACTTTGCCCAATGACCTCTTCCCCCATCAGCCGTTAAGACGAAGGGAGAAAAAAAGGGTGGGGGGGGAAAGGGGGGAAAAAAAGTTTTTTAGAAAAAGTCGGGAGTCCAAAGTGGGCCTCATCTGCCTGTAGAGTTAAAATAGGGTTAGGTTAGGTAAGGAGCGTGGCCCTCCTAAGAGGGCCACGAGGGGCACTGGCACAAGGGGGCAGGGTAACATTTTTTAAATGAGCTGATGACAATAATAATAATAATAATAATACATTTTATCACTTTTCATAAAACTCAAAGACACTTTACATTAAAATCATCATATATAAAAGCAATAAAGACAGCAGATGGACCATCACCATCAAATCCCCGACATCTGTCCCGCTGAAGTGGATTTACTCCCACATTGGAGGCGTTTTATAAGCACAAACGTGCTTTACTCTCTCCATGCACCAGCTAAAATGGTAAAACAGCGCCACTAGCCCGATGACACTTTGTTGTGGCTGAAAACGGAACTGCATCTCATTTCCAAGTGATAGAAGTTCCGTTTTTATGAATATGTCATGTGAATTGTTAATACCCACTGTTACCATAGTTACCCACAATGCCAAGGGGCATTGTGGGTCATTTTTTAGCGCATTAAAGCAATTTCAAATGTAAAAACAGTCTCTGTGAAGTGAGAATGAGCCAGAGACTTTGTCAGACATGGAAATAGCCAGAGAAAAAAAGATGGCACCGTCAGTGAGAATGGTTTGACTTTAGAGTACTATAAATAGCTTTGGAATTCCTAGTCATACTTGGTAGCGTGTGGTCCATCTTCTGTCTTAAACAGGGGTTGATAATGAGGGCATGAGTCTCCGCTGGCCAAGTGCTATGGACATAGCAGGCTAAGGGACGACCCAGCACCCATTGGCCACGGCAGGCTGATGGGGCAGGTCTAGAAGGTGAGTATGTAATGAGTGGCCCTTGTAGCCAGTCTAGGGACAAAGGTTGGAACACAAACTGCTTTTTTTCCATTGCTTCCAAGACTTTTCTAGTGTGTATAATATATACACACACTATAAATGTGTGTCTCTGTGTGTGTGTGTGTGTGTGTGTGTGTGTGTGTGTGTGTGTGTGAGTGTACTCATGTCAAAAACTGCATCTTTAGAACAAACATTTAATCCACCTTTGTTACTCCTTTGCTTGAAAACAAAACATTTGACCTGATTCTATTTCTTTAATTATGTCTAGATTTCCTTCATTTTTTATTCAGGGTCATTTCTGAGAAAGTACTTTGTGTGAGTTCAGACGAGTGTTTTTGACTTAGCATCATGGGGTCACTTACCTGTGGTGTGCACTGTAAATCAGATGCTCTCGTAAAGAGGAGGGTAATTGTCTTTCCTCTCAGTTAGCAAAGGCCAGATCAGTGTCTCTTTTAACCCCTTCGTAACTGTTTAACTTGTCTTGAGGTCCTTCCAAGGACCTGCAAAACATTTTCATCAAGCAGCCTTACTAACCTTTAACTAATATTAATGAATAAACTCATCAACATCTGTCACAAAAGAGACAAAATGTGAAAGACAAAAACACTTATTTCAGCAATTATTTATTCTGTTTTATTCATGTCTGTATTAATACATTTATTTATTCATTCCTGTATTGATTTAAACATTTATTATTGCATTTATTTATACTTAAAAACAATTTCGTCCTCCACACACCCTTGTCATCTCTTCTGTCTAATCAAAGGGATATACCTTTGTTTTCACGCTCTGAGCGAACGTTACTTTCCGTGGCCGAATGGTTAGCGTGACTGCACACAACGTAAACCTCCAATGTGCATGCGCAGATCATTGGGAAGCAGGGGTGGGAGGTTCGACTCCCGAGAGAACCTTTAATTGTGAAGGTCTCACCAGGTTCTGAGAAGGGAAGTAAATACAAAAGATTGCCTTTTGCTTCTTGTATGAATTAATAAAAGCGACAACTCGGGTCCTGTCCTGACTTCGTATCATACAATACACCCAAATATATGTAGCCACAAAACCCTGACCTGAAATAGGCAAATTGATGCATTTTTGCTCAGTTTTGCAACCACTTGCAAGAAAAACTCCTCTGTCTAACAAAAACCTTGAATGAAAACCGATAGAGTCAAACCTCATGACATGATCACATGTTTCCTCTTGACAGGGAGCAGAGAGGGGAGGGGCTCTGGAGGCTGTATACAGCCGTCCCCCGTGTGGCCTGTGCGCCGTCACGCTTCCTTTGATTCCCTTTACATCCGATTGTTTTCGGCCCATACATGTAGCTGTATTATATCTACCGTGCACCAGTGCACCGCCAGTCTTCATTATATTAATTTCCGTCCACACAGGTAACCGTTTTACATGCGCTGTGCGCCCCATGCAATGTCGTGCGCCGTGCATACTGTGCACAATTCAGTCTGGAGTTTATTTTGGTCTGCCCACACAGGTAAGTGTCGGGATGCAAACAGGGAGAGTGCAGAGCCTGAGACACCCATCCCCTCGAGGTTGGAGAGGAGGATCTGGTAGTTCACTGTGTCAAACGCCGCAGACAGGTCCAGGAGAATCAGGACAGAGGAGAGAGGGACGCTGTCACCGCAAGGAGGGCTGTCTCTGTCGAGTGACCCACCTTGAACGCGGACTGGTGGGGGTCCAAGAGGCTGTTCTGGTGGAGATAGGAAGACAGTTGGTTAAAGACAGCACGTTCCTGTGGTTTGGATAGAAAGGGTAGAAGAGAAACCGGTCTGACGTTCTTGACATGTGATGCTTCAGAGCTGTAGTGCTTTCAAAAAATACAAAAGTAAACTCACCGCAGACACAGGAGGTCAGGATGAAGAGCAGCAGGATCCTGCAGATCATCTTCTCCCTGTGAGAGGAGACAGAGGGGAAGAGTCACAAACACATCACCTGAAAACTCAGTTGTTAGATGAACATTTACGGTGAAATAAAAACTCACTTTATATCGGTATGCAAATCTATTGACTGTGCATGTGTGCCAGACCAGTCTTCTTCCTTTTATATCCGATCTGCTCCGGCCACACTTGTAGCTGTTTTATAAGCGCGTGTGCCGTGCGCCCCGTGACTCTTTATTTGATTCCTTTTATATCCGATTGTGTTATGCCCACAGAGGTAGCGGTTATATGTCGACCGTGCGCCGTGCGCCCCGTACGCCGTCTGGCCCGTGCGCCATCAGTCTTCATTTGATATCCGATTGTGTTCTGCCCTCTTGTTAAGACAAATTCCTCTGTCCAACTAAAAAGTTGCACGAAAAACTATGGAGTCAAACCCAGAAGAGCCAGGACCTCTAAGGCCCCCAGCCCAAAGCAATGGGAGTCTATGACAGCTATACTAAAGGAACAAGCTAGAGCCACACAAACTTGACACACACGTGCTCTGGCTTAATACCAACACACACAGCAAGTTTCAGGAGGCTAGCACCAAGTAGCCAAGAGCTATATACGATCATCACCAAAATAATCCAATGGGGCTCTATGGCAGCCATACCACAGGAAGCAGCTACAGATGCCAGACTTAATACAAAGGTGCTCTGGTGTGCAAGAAAGACCCAGCATCTAAACGGACTGTGGTGAGATAGCGTGGCTTCTACACATTACGGAACAGCGGCGTCTCACCACGCTTCCTTCCACCTGTTGATATTATTTTTCGCCTCGGGGATTTATTCATCGTCGGACTGTTGAAGTGGAATTAAGGAACTTTGGGACTGATGGGACAATGGGTTTGGGGTATACTTTGTGAATGTCACCCTTGTTTATTGTGTCGGAGTACAAGTGGGAGTCTCACGGCTTTTCTTTTTTGTTCTCTGTAAGTTATGCCGACCAGGTTGGACGTGAATGAATTTGATTTGCATTAATATATGGTGCTATATGCAATAAACTGTGTGTTTTCGTTGATATAGGATTTAATGTGACATTATAGTGAGGAAACGGGAGAGCCTTTCAGCGTGTTTTCGTAGCTTTCAAACATATTAGGCAGTCACATCGCAGTGTCTGTACACACCAGGTATCACATCTTTCCCTTAGCTGGAGCGTATGCACTTTCCCCCTTAGGTGTTCATAGTTCCAGCTGAGCATGCATTATAGTGAGTTTATTATTTGAATGTTAATTATCTCATAAAACTGATTGAAGCCTAATTTTGAGCGCAGGATTAAGAACAGTCTGCTATGAGCGCAGGGTTACGACCGGATTTTCTGCTATGAGCGCAGGGTTACGACCGGATTTTCTGCTATGAGCGCAGGGCCAAGACCATATAGTCTGCTATGAGCGCAGGGTTACGACCATACAGTCTGCTATGAGCGCAGGGCCAAGACCATATAGTCTGCCATGAGCGCAGGGTAAAGACCACACAGTCTGCTGTCGCTCTTCGGCCCAGCTTCCATTTTTTATCCAGTCCCTGGCCCTAGGCCCTAAGCGTAACCTTTATGGAGAAGCGGGTAATTTGGGTCAGTACTACAAGTATCCGGTCCCTGGACCTTTGCCCTAAACATAACCTCACTGTAGGACACGGCAATTAGGAACGGTGCGACATTTAAACGGTCACGAAAATTCACGAGAGGAAATTAAGCCACTTGCCTGAAGAAGGAGTGATGTCTCCGAAACGTTGCAACAGAGGCTTAATTTTGAGCGCAGGATTAAGAACAGATAGTCTGCTATGAGCGCAGGGTTACGACCGGATTTTCTGCTATGAGCGCAGGGTTACGACCATACAGTCTGCTATGAGCGCAGGACCAAGACCATATAGTCTGCTATGAGCGCAGGGTAAAGACCACACAGTCTGCTGTAATTTTTATGACCAATTTTTTCACATGTTCAAAACAGAACTGTCTGATGTGTTGGCGTGTGTGGGTGCTTGTGGAACATTGTATTTACCTCGGTGGGAGAATGGACAAGCCGATCTGGTTGAGGGTCCGTGGTGTGGTGGTGGTCTCACTGGCAGCTCAGAATTAGAGCTCAGCGATGGACAGTGCACCGTGGGACTATGTTGTTTTTACAGCATTTTTCCTCAAACCCTAAAACCCAAACCTGACCAGCGAGTGCCTCCTGGGCGCTGTTCTTGCTGTCGGTGGGGTCGCCGTCGCTCTTCGGCCCAGCTTCCATTTTTTATCCAGTCCCTGGCCCTAACCCTAACCTAACCCTAACCCCTAACCCCTAACCCTAACCCTGCCCCCTTGTGCCAGTGCCCCTCGTCCTTACCTAACCTAACCCTATTTTAACTCTACAGGCAGACGAGGCCCACTTTGGACTCCCGACTTTTTCTAAAAAACTTTTTTTCCCCCCTTTCCCCCCCCACCCTTTTTTTCTCCCTTCGTCTTAACGGCTGATGGGGGAAGAGGTCATTGGGCAAAGTCTTACACCTTTTTATGGCACTTATCCTTTTAACCCAGTGTTTCCTTACCTTGCCTCACTTTTGGATGGTTTTACTTTTTAAAGCACTTATTTATTTATTTTTTAAAGTTTTAGATGTGGGGTGTGTGTGTGTGTGAACTGTATGTTTATTTATCCTCATTTTATATTTGTTATATATTCTAGTTATTTATATCTTTTTATGTTTATTTATATATTTATTAAGGAAACACTGTGTGCGGGTTTGCTTTTATACCTTTATCCCCTTGTTTGGCCGTTTTATGAATTTTACAGGAATCCACACCAGGGGACGGACCTTGGAGACCCTGGGGTTTCTTTTAATGGTCGACTCCCGTTGCCTGTCTTGCCTCTGCTCTGATGTCTTTTTAAACCTTTTACCCATTTTTAACTGATTTTTTTAGAAGGTTGTTTGCTATGGGGGATTTTTTAGCATATCTATGCTGCTTTAAAAGAACACCTGAGATCTTTTTAGATAAATATTCCCCTTGTGCCCGTGCCCCCCGTGACCTCCACCAGGTGGTCACATCCTTACCCAAACCTAACCCTAACCCGAAGAGCGAGAAGAGAGAGCGTGAACAGGAAGAGCGAGCGAGAAGAGAGCGTGAACAGGAAGAGTGAGCGTGAAGAGAGCGTGAACAGGAAGAGCAAGCGAGAAGAGAGCGTGAACAGGAAGAGCGAGCGTGAAGAGAGCGTGAACAGGAAGAGCGAGCAAGAAGAGAGCGTGAACAGGAAGAGCGAGAAGAGAGCATGAACAGGAAGAGCGAGAAGAGAGCGTGAACAGGAAGAGCGAGCGTGAAGAGAACGTGAACAGGAAGAGCGTGAAGAGAGCGTGAACAGGAAGAGCGTGAAGAGAGCGTGAACAGGAAGAGCGAGAAGAGAGCGTGAACAGGAAGAGCGAGAAGAGAGCGTGAACAGGAAGAGTGAGAAGAGAGCGTGAACAGGAAGAGCGAGAAGAGAGCGTGAACAGGAAGAGCGAGAAGAGAGCGTGAACAGGAAGAGCGAGAAGAGGAAGATCCAACTGCAATCACCCACTTAGTGGGGGTAGAGCCCACTTGCAAGGCTCTAGGACCTACCCAAGTACGTTTAACTAACCACAACCAGTCATACATGTGTCGTAAAGCTCAGGCTGTGTGAATAGCTTAGGGTTAGGTCCTAGGAAGCAGCTAGAGTCGCCAAACTTACTGCAAAGGTGCTAGGGCATGCTAGCAATACACACATCAAGTTTCAGGAGGCTAGCACCAAGCAGCCAAGAGCTGTACACCATCTAAGCCTCTTCACCATATATGGTGAAGGGGATGTATTACCCCTTCCCAAGGGCCTAGAACCTCAAACTTGGTAACCATCGAACCGCAATCAATCACTTAGTGGGGGTAGAGCCCACTTACAAGGCTCTAGGACCTTCCTATCAAAATTTATCCCAGAAGAGCCAGGCTCCAGGACCTCTAAGGCCCCCAGCCCAAAGCAATGGGAGTATATGACAGCTATACTAAAGGAACAAGCTAGAGCCACACAAACTTGACACACACGTGCTCTGGCTTAATACCAACACACACAACAAGTTTCAGGAGGCTAGCACCAAGTAGCCAACAGCTATATACGATCATCACCAAAATAATCCAATGGGGCTCTATGGCAGCCATACCACAGGAAGGAGCTACAGATGCCAGACTTAATACAAAGGTGCTCTGGTGTGCTATGAATGCACACACCAAGTTTCAGGAGGCTAGCACCACGTAGCCAACAGCTATATACGATCATCACGCCAAAAGTCTGGTATCCTTGCTATTACCTAACCCTAACCCTAACCCTAACCCTAACCCCTAACCCTAACCCTAACCCTAACCCTAACCCTAACCCTAACCCTAACCCCTAACCCTAACCCTAACCCTAACCCTAACCCTAACCCTAAAAGCCGACACAAAGTGGTACAGCAACCCTCTTAGACTCTTTTAGAAGGTGTGAATCTCAGCTTTAAAATGCAGTATGACTTTAGGAAAACGTATGAGGCTAGCCGAGGACAATGCTGACTTAATATAGGCAACAGATTCGAATTCAGAATTGCCTCCCAATGGCCAGTAGTATTGTCCACACTAAAAGTCTGTTCACCAGCAGCCAGGTTTTGACTAGATAGAAAGACTATAACTGTTGCAAAGACAGGAATCCAAGCTTTAATTTGATGTGCTTGATGTTTAACTTGAAACACGTCTGACCAAAATCCAGCCAGCTGCATTGGACGGTCACTTCATGACAATTTTTGGACTGGGAGAAGGGAAATGTTACAGTAACTCAATCGAATGCTAAAAGCCGAGGGAAAGTGGTACAGCAACCCTCTTGGACTCTTTTAGAAGGTGTGAATCTCAGCTTTACAATGCAGTATGACTTTAGGAAAACGGATGAGGCTATCATATAAATTAGGCTTATTAGAGACGGCTGATTGGACCGACATTTGACCCAGCAATGATTTTTGGACTGGGAGCAGGGAATTGTTGCAGTAACTCAATCGAATGCTAAAAGCCGACACAAAGTGGTACAGCAACCCTCTTAGACTCTTTTAGAAGGTGTGAATCTCAGCTTTAAAATGCAGTATGACTTTAGGAAAACGGATGAGGCTAGCCGAGGACAATGCTGACTTAATATAGGCAACAGATTCGAATTCAGAATTGCCTCCCAATGGCCAGTAGTATTGTCCACACTAAAAGTCTGTTCACCAGCAGCCAGGTTTTGACTGGATAGAAAGACTATAACTGTTGCAAAGACAGGAATCCAAGCTTTAATTTGATGTGCTTGATGTTTAACTTGAAACACGTCTGACCAAAATCCAGCCAGCTGCATTGGACGGTCACTTCATGACAATTTTTGGACTGGGAGAAGGGAAATGTTACAGTAACTCAATCGAATGCTAAAAGCCGAGGGAAAGTGGTACAGCAACCCTCTTGGACTCTTTTAGAAGGTGTGAATCTCAGCTTTACAATGCAGTATGACTTTAGGAAAACGGATGAGGCTATCATATAAATTAGGCTTATTAGAGATGGCTGATTGGACCGACATTTGACCCAGCAATGATTTTTGGACTGGGAGCAGGGAATTGTTGCAGTAACTCAATCGAATGCTAAAAGCCGACACAAAGTGGTACAGCAACCCTCTTAGACTCTTTTAGAAGGTGTGAATCTCAGCTTTAAAATGCAGTATGACTTTAGGAAAACGGATGAGGCTAGCCGAGGACAATGCTGACTTAATATAGGCAACAGATTCGAATTCAGAATTGCCTCCCAATGGCCAGTAGTATTGTCCACACTAAAAGTCTGTTCACCAGCAGCCAGGTTTTGACTGGATAGAAAGACTATAACTGTTGCAAAGACAGGAATCCAAGCTTTAATTTGATGTGCTTGATGTTTAACTTGAAACACGTCTGACCAAAATCCAGCCAGCTGCATTGGACGGTCACTTCATGACAATTTTTGGACTGGGAGAAGGGAAATGTTACAGTAACTCAATCGAATGCTAAAAGCCGAGGGAAAGTGGTACAGCAACCCTCTTGGACTCTTTTAGAAGGTGTGAATCTCAGCTTTACAATGCAGTATGACTTTAGGAAAACGGATGAGGCTATCATATAAATTAGGCTTATTAGAGACGGCTGATTGGACCGACATTTGACCCAGCAATGATTTTTGGACTGGGAGCAGGGAATTGTTGCAGTAACTCAATCGAATGCTAAAAGCCGACACAAAGTGGTACAGCAACCCTCTTAGACTCTTTTAGAAGGTGTGAATCTCAGCTTTAAAATGCAGTATGACTTTAGGAAAACGGATGAGGCTAGCCGAGGACAATGCTGACTTAATATAGGCAACAGATTCGAATTCAGAATTGCCTCCCAATGGCCAGTAGTATTGTCCACACTAAAAGTCTGTTCACCAGCAGCCAGGTTTTGACTGGATAGAAAGACTATAACTGTTGCAAAGACAGGAATCCAAGCTTTAATTTGATGTGCTTGATGTTTAACTTGAAACACGTCTGACCAAAATCCAGCCAGCTGCATTGGACGGTCACTTCATGACAATTTTTGGACTGGGAGAAGGGAAATGTTACAGTAACTCAATCGAATGCTAAAAGCCGAGGGAAAGTGGTACAGCAACCCTCTTGGACTCTTTTAGAAGGTGTGAATCTCAGCTTTACAATGCAGTATGACTTTAGGAAAACGGATGAGGCTATCATATAAATTAGGCTTATTAGAGACGGCTGATTGGACCGACATTTGACCCAGCAATGATTTTTGGACTGGGAGCAGGGAATTGTTGCAGTAACTCAATCGAATGCTAAAAGCCGACACAAAGTGGTACAGCAACCCTCTTAGACTCTTTTAGAAGGTGTGAATCTCAGCTTTAAAATGCAGTATGACTTTAGGAAAACGGATGAGGCTAGCCGAGGACAATGCTGACTTAATATAGGCAACAGATTCGAATTCAGAATTGCCTCCCAATGGCCAGTAGTATTGTCCACACTAAAAGTCTGTTCACCAGCAGCCAGGTTTTGACTGGATAGAAAGACTATAACTGTTGCAAAGACAGGAATCCAAGCTTTAATTTGATGTGCTTGATGTTTAACTTGAAACACGTCTGACCAAAATCCAGCCAGCTGCATTGGACGGTCACTTCATGACAATTT
>NW_027466455.1:5885000-5890000 GCF_050575085.1 Anarhichas minor | reverse complement strand
AATGCAGGCGTCATTTCAACCTTGTGATGATAAATCCCTTTTCAACATTAGCAGCAGGGCTTCGGGCCCAAAGGCAGAGTTGCTTTTAGAAGTCATGAAAGGTGTGATACATCTGTTCTTCAAAGGTTGAAAGTGTTATATTCTTTTGTCTTTTTTTTCTTTTGTACAAGTTACAGTGCTGTAGTGTGAGCTCGTGTTGTGGTAGCTCGGCTGGTTTTAACTTCAGAGACATGACGACAACATGACGTCTTGGTAAATGCTAACTGGACTGGACTTATATAGTATAGTTATACGTATAGTTATTATTATTTTCTCGTCTTCTGACCACTCAAAGCGCTTTAACACTACATGTCATCATTCACCCATTCACACACTGATGACAGCCCTGCTCTATCACTCAGACAGCTGCAGTCACAACCTTTCTTCACCTCAAATCTCCGTCCAAGCAGCGCTCCAACATTGATCCGTGGAGTTGGAAAGAGAGACTGAATGAGTAACAGATGTAAAAAAATGAAGTAACCACGGTAACAAATTCACTGGCCTCCATGCTGCTCTCCGCTGTTTACCAACGGTTTTCCAGCGTGTGTGTGACGTTGACACATGTAGAAAACAGAAAGGCATGCTGGTCTACTGGAAATGGGAAAGGAGTCAATCGCCTGTTTATAGTGGGTTTTGCTGCATCCTAAAAACCTGCATATACAGTATGTTTGTGCATGATGTGCTAATTGTGGTGGGAAAAGGGTATAACACAAAGACAAAGTGGAATATAGCTGTAATGAATTCATTTGACCTTAATAGTTCTGCTCATTCAAACACAGCGCTGTGCTGAACAGCTATGAACTCACACTGCCCGCAGCAGTCTGCCTTCTTCTTATTACACTTCTTCACATCCACATCTGGATGTTTGGCCGAGCACCAACCTTCACATGAACACCGTCAAAGCGAGCGTACGGAGCTTTGCTGAGCGGTATCGATCCACCGTTGTTGAGATGCAGTCGGCAGCTGTAGCTATGAAACAGGAGCACGAGGTCTGCTTCAGGGACACTCCCCAGAGGCATGTCTTCATAAACATTATCACAAGCGTTCCTCCACATGAAATATGAATGAAAGAAGTATTGATTGCAGTTCTTTTCTCTTGCAGGGTCACTGCTTCTACCACGGCCATGTGAGAGGACATCCGGAGTCCTGGGTCGCTCTCAGCACATGCTCAGGAGTCAGGTACAGGAAACAATGTGTGTTTGTGGTATTTGTGTTACCAGGTTGGGTTGGGCTGCACTCATCTGACCCAGACAAATTACAGAAGAATATATGTAGTATTCAGATCCAGATGATGCTGGATTTGATTGGAAGATCCAGGATTTAAACAATGTCATTATTCAACTTTGCATGCGTTACCTTTCATTTCCAAAGTCGAGGGAGAATTTATTAGGGTCGCCAAATGAATTGGCTGAACTGAATTTCTTCCATCATCATTTATTCAAGATTTATATCTGCCATTCAGCTCTGAGCCCCGTCATTGAGCCTGAATGTTCCCGTTGTAGCCTCTTTATACCATTGAATAAACAAAGGCTAGCGTACATTCTGTTTGTTTTCAATATGGAAGCAAAAGAACGAGAGGCTGTTAACTTCGCCTAAACGCATTTATTTGTACTTATTTATAAGGTATTTAACATGTATATGTTTTCAGTGATTTATTGAATGTAAATCTCTTCTGAATGGCTGGTTTGGCAGTAAATATTGTCAGGAACGTTTATTTACGGACAATTCACTCTTCTCATGATTTATAGATCGGTTCTTGTTATGGCTTATTGTGAATTTGGTCGGGATGGTTTGTCATTTTTCCAATGTGGGTCCCCAGGAAAAAGGTTTTTGGAACCACTGTTCTAAGACATACTGCAACTGCAATGCCCCTCTCTGCATGTCTGCTGTCTGTTTCTACAGCCTCAGATCAGTGTACAGTCACGCTAGCATGTTGATAGCATTAAGCACAGTGTATAAGTTACACTGTGCTTAATGCTATCAACATGCTGGTGGGCGTTTACAGTCGACTTTCTCCACATTCCTTAAACCTACAGTAACTTTTTGGGCTATTTGAGGGGGGGGGCAGAAACACAACTCTGACATATCGTCACCTTTTAAACTAATATGGCGGACTAATCAGCAAACACATCCAGCCGTTATGGATAAACATTATCGTTCATTTGGATTCGTGTTAGTGGCCATCTGATGAATTCCAATAATTCATTTTTATAGCACTTTTCTTAACAATGACGCAAAGTGCTTTACAAAAGGAAATAAAAGCAGACATGACATAGATCAAATTAATAGAATAATAACAGTATAAATGAAAAAATATCAAACATTTTCGATAGAGAAAAGTTTTAAGAAGAGATTTAAAAGAAGATAGATACTTAGTGTGATCACCCTTCGTCACAAACTGTGACCTGGGAGGAGCCAGCAGGGCTCCATCCTCTTAATGGTCCAGGGGGCAAATAGCAGGTGAATAAATCAGAGGTGTATTTCGGAGCGAGGCCGGTTAAGGCCTTAAAAGTGAGCAATAACGTTTTAAAATCAATCTGAAACTTAACAGGGAGCAAGTGTGGAGAGGCAAGCACAGGAGTGATGTGATCGTCCGTCTCTGTCTCAGTAATGAGTCCAGCAGCAGACTGTCCAGTACCCGAGTACAGGGCAGAGCAATAACCAAGCCCAGAATACATAGATAGGATTTGTCTTGAGATACTTTTTGTATTATACCTCCGCACTGGAGACAGCTGTGTCCAGAGGGATTATGTGTTCTGGTTGTCCGGCCGTCCGGCGACATCTTAAGAACGCCTCCAGGGAATTCATTCAAATTCGGCCCAAACGTCCACCTGGACTCAAGGATGAAGAGATTAGGATTTGGTGGTCAAAGGTCAAAGTTCACGCTTACGGGAACACAAACTCATTACTTGAAGCCTGACCAGCTGGATTTACGTGGGATGTGTGTTCCTCCAAATTCTTGCGTGATGTCGTGACATCGCATGAATCCAGCTGCCAGACTTCTGGTCATAAAGAAAAATTACAGAAATTTAACTTTTTTTTCAAAACTGATTTCATGGACCCACCAACAGACATTGCCGTAAACATATAGTACATGAGCTGATTGTGTTGTAGTGAGCCGCTAATACAACGCAACACTTGGCCTCATGCATGTGGGCACTCAACTATAACTGCTAGAAAAAGAACCGAAACACCACAAATCATCTTTCTCCTCCTTACTGATCACCTGTGCGTTATTAAATCAATGCAATGCGTTTCTACAACTGTCTCCTGCTGGTCCTCTCATATTAGTTACCCTTGTATCATGACTAATGACACTCGCTTAGATGTCTCTGCCACCTTCTGACCTCCATGAGTCCCTGCACTGTATCATATTTTATCTTTTTGATAATTAATACTGTATGACTGTGTCAGTAAACTAAAGATACAAAACTTTGAGATGTAGTTTGATTAAAACGATAGATTTAAACTTTTTTTTGTCACTTGTTGAAATCTTTACATCCCAACAGAAGAAGAAATGTGGTATCTGTGGCTGTCACAGGACTGTGATAAGCACGTCCAATCAACACATTTAGATAAAGTTTCGTTTCAATGTCACAACTCGTGTATTTTCTTCAGATTGTGAAATTGGTAATTTGATCCTTTTCGGGGATCCAGGCAGCAGTTTTAAAAGTCTTGTATTTTCACAGCCTCAGACAGGTTTTAATATGGAACGCCTTTCAGATTCCTCCTGGCAAAGATGCGGCGTGCCCTGAGGATGCGTGTCCCCAAAAATATATTAGATAGAGACATCAAGTTACAGCTCAGTGGGGCTTTAAGTAGGAATTAATTCCAAAGCCTGTTCGTAAATCCAAACAGATACACGTTTTTTATTACGTTGTAAGAAAATCTTTATATTTTTCCACCTGATGGAGGCTGCTTCAGTGGTGACACGTCCGTCAGCACTCTGCAGTCCCTCTGTCCTGATCTGGGAAGGAAGCCAGATGCTGCTTGTTGACATCAGCTTTGATGGGAACAGAGCAGACGTGGCGCAGAATAGAGATCCGTGAGCCAACAGAATGTAAAAGCTTTCTAAACGTCCCGTCATTCACAGAGCTGACCCACACAACGTTGTTCTTGCACTGAAAACAGTTGAATTAAGGGATGTACTAGTAAATGAACAGAAGGGTGAATTATGTCCTGCAGTTCGCTGAGTTTTTGACAGTAAACTTTTTGTCTATTCTCACAGTTTATATACATCCGTTTTCAGTATTTAGAATTAAAGCAATTTGCTGAAGGGTCAGAGGTGAATTTGTGCGCATCTGTCAGCTCTGGCTAGCTAGCATGACACATAATCCAGTGAGATTTATCTCTTGTATTTCTGTCAAACTTATCGGCTAAATATCAATCACGGAGCCTGACAAACATTCCCACTATTCAATAAAAAGCCATGAACATAAAATTCCTGCAGTTTTAGAGCAAAACCATCTGGAGCTAACAGCAAATTCTGAGCTAGCCAAGAGTTTTCTTCTTCAGTTATTGAACATTTTCATTCCATTTTATTTTAAAGCACAAAAATAATTTCACATGTTGATCTGCTCATAAACTCTCAGTCATTCCTGTTTGTTCTCTACTCGACGTCACTTGGAAAGCCATCTATACATAAAACTTTGCAGAAAGAAAATATAGATACGTTTGATTTGTCCCGTGCTGTAGTGATGTAAACGTGTATTCCAGGGTACTCTAGTACACTGTGACATCACTGTTGGGTGTGGTTACCCCGCCAATGATCTATCAGAGATTTACAGCCTGATTAAAACACTGTCCAGTGGTTGTATCAAAAAAGACATTGTGGCTGTACTCTTTTCCCCTATGGATCTGAACTGGACTGAAAGTTACACATAGACTGCACCAGTTTTCATCACGTCCAGAACTATTCAGATTGTACTCAAAAAGAACTGAGGTTCCACGCTTTGCCTTAT
>NW_027466455.1:5842500-5880000 GCF_050575085.1 Anarhichas minor | reverse complement strand
AGGTTTCAGCATTGACCCGTCTCCTTATCTGCCGTCCTCCAGCAGTTCTGAGTGTTTTCATTTTCTCTCCTGCCCCGCAGTTCCCAGCTCCTTTCCCCCGCTGGCTACTTTCATGCCATAACGAGATGTTTTGTATCGACTCGGGATGAATTACATGGTTCTAGGAGAAACTGATAAACAGCCTTGGACACATAATTACTTGTATAAAACTGTATTTTCTCAAAAGGCATTGCTCCAAGCTCAGCTGTGCCCAAAGCAGTGTGAATGAGCTCAATGGCAGCACAACTCCTCTCACATCAAATGTTTTTCTCTTTGTGTCTATTGTATCTACTCTGAAATAAACAGCAACTCTGACAGCAAGTTCACAGACAAGGTGAAATATGTTTCATACAATCTTCTAATGCATATAGAACCACAGCGAAGGAGCACAGTCATGTTGTTCCCCTTTTCTTTTTCTTTTCTCTCGTCTGTATTTGCATGTTAGTTATTGAGGTAATCCTAAAGTAACAAGAAGTAATTAGATTTCATTACTTTTCCAAAGTGATTTATAACTTGGATTCGGTTGCTGATTGTAATTGCATCAGATTGCATTTGTAAAGTGACCCTCCCATGTTATTCTTCACATCCACCAGTCCTCTGACTGTCCCACCATGAACACTTTGCTTAGTCACATACAAATACGTTCTGTATAGAATCAAAGGTTGTCTGTCTTTTGTTAATGTAAAACTATTGCTCAGTCAGCTTTTCTTTCTGCAATTGATTACAGAGGTATTGTGTTCTGTCACGGCACCATCGTTACGTTAGCAGCTGAACCCTGTTGATCACAGTGCTACACTTTATACTGATGACTCTTTCACACTCGTCATTACTCTGCATCACAAAGACTTCCTCATTGACAAGAAGGTATGATCACCTCACATCTCTCCTCACAATTCTTGTGATTACACCAACCAATCACTACTCAGCATTAGATTGTTTCAGGTTGAATGGAATGCAACTGCGCTCCAGTGAAATCCGTTCATTCACTTTAAAGCTTTCTCCTCTTGTTTTTCTAATGGCTCTCTCAATTCTTTTGTATTAATTATTTCTTGATAACGTTCGTCTGGTCTTATTTCTGTTGTTTTTGTAGACTTTTGGTTGTCTTATTATGAATCTTTATGTTATCACTGAAGATCTCAGAAAACACTGTGAGAGAGAGTACTCATTGTCAATGGTGCCAAAGGTTACATGTGTAGACACAACTAATATAAAATAGTAATAAAAGAAGAATATATGGCTATAACAATTAAAACAACAATAAATAATAATAAAAAGCTGTTTCTGTAGATTGTGAGTGGGGGCACAGGAATAAAGGACTGTTATCTGCGTAAAGATGGAAGTAACAATACAATGAAGAGGTTATATTGTTTCATACAAATGTAAAAATACAAATCATAAAAAAGTGAATAGATCCAAGAACAGAACCCTGGGGAACTCCCTTTGAAACTGTAACCTTAAAGAGAGACGAGCAGAGAGTGGACAACTGAACCAAAGGACTTTATTCAATCAATACAAAGAGCAGCGCAGTGTTTCAGTCATCAGAAACACTGCTATGCTTCGGCCTAAAGACAGACTGAAATGGAGATAGTTTGGCAAAATATTTCACTTAACATTAACAAGTGACTCAAGTATTTTGCCATGACAAGATCATTTTGATATTGGAAAATAATTATTGAAATCAGATTTGTTCACCGTTATGGAGAGGAAGAACATAGGCTTCCAGACTACAGGAATGATGCCTGAGGTGATGCTAGGAGAACAAATATGAGTGAGAAGAAAGCTGTGCTGAGGATTCCAGTTTGTCGTCAGCCGTTCATTTGTGCATAAATATTACATAAGGCTTCAGCTAGCATCCAACGGGAGACAAGAGATAAGCTACAGCACTGGTTTACTTCTGTATCGTTATAAAGGAAGGATGAGGCATGTGGACGGACAAATAGCTGACAGAAAACAGCAAAACGATGTGCAGATGTCACGGCTATCAGTGATCTGAGAATAGCCGTCCACAACAGAGGCAGTTAGACCTTTGCTGAAATCTTGTGTTGCTTTCACATTGTCGGAATCAATATTCAGCCATGACATTGAAAATAGTATAGATAATAGAGTATAGATATTCTATACACAACGTACTCACACAACACTGGTACTCTCTTAAACTCTCTCATGTTTCCACCACCGTCTACCGGTCAACTCTTACTTTTCCTTGAGACGGACTCTTGAGACAATAAAATGTTTCAGTTCTCTGTAGGGTCTTTCCATCATTTTATCAAACCATAGAAATAAAATGGGAGTAGAACGGACATTCCCGTTCAAATGAATGTAGCAGGCTGAGCGTCGACCATGTTTATGTGTACCATTGATGTTCCAACCGTTGTAGGGGGAGGACGTCCGTATCAACTAAACCACTAACGGACATTCGTGAAGGTTTTGCAATAATGAATAAAACCAGCAGTGGAGTAGTAAAGTTATGAAATGTAGAGAGCCAGAGTATATGAGTCAGTTCTAACAACTTGATGCTTCATCCACACACAAAGTGTAGGAAAGCACATTGCTATCACCAGAAGAGGGACAACTTTCTTCGGCTTATTTCCTCTTACCAGTGTAGCATTCAAGTGTGGTGGAATTAATAAGCTCAGCGGGCAGCTGACTAGTTAGCAAGGGTTAGGGTTAGGTTTTGTTAAATGCAGGTGTCCAGCAGCAGCGCTGGGTCTAACGATCCTTCACGCTTCGCAGAATGGACTAAGACGACACTTTAAGGTCCCACTGACATATATTGTCACCATAAGAACTACCAACAATGGCCATTTTCTTTTGTACTGGTCAAATGACAACCAAAAACCATGTCCATTCTGCTCCTGTTCTATTTCTATGTGTCAGACACTTCTCAATCCGAGCATGTGGCAAAGACAAGCAATTTTGATGGACATACATTGACGGTGAGGAATTGCCCCGAGAAATTACATTGCACCTCATTTTTGTGGCTGCCAGCTGCAGCACTCTCGCTCAATACTGGAGCAATTTCAAAGATTGTTGTTCCCATTACTCACTTTGACACAAAAACATGGAAAAAGTAGGGTTTAGGTTGAAAAATACCGAAGTTACCCTTTAAATCTTTGTCCATTCTGTGCACACAAATGGACAAAGTAAAAGTATTTATGTGCTTTGAAAAGTTACTGTGGATGTTGTGATATGTGTTGTCTGTTGTTATTCAATTCAGTTTAATGAAAGATGAAACTCAGAGTATTGTTCCTTTCCTTTAAGAGCTCAGAGGTCGGGGGACTTTTACCATCTACACCAGGGGTCTTCGACGTTTTTCAGGCCAAGGACCCCCAATCTGATAGAGAGATGGAGCAGGGACCCCCTACTATATATATTGTATAACATTGTGTTTTATATTAAACTGAGCCTAGTGCCATGTATAAACATACCTCTTTATTGTGCATTCAATACTAAGCTATTCAAATAATACACAGGTTCATATATTCATGTTTTTATTTTAAACATGTGCAAGGTACAGTGAGTAGGGAGGCCGTGTCACTGCAGTTCATAAACACACCTTGTCAGCTGATACCAAAGCCAATATCAACAGTCTGTCAATTGCATGATAATCATGCATACAAGATATTCACACTGATGTTTTCATTTTAAACATAAATGTTGAAACCAAAATGAGTGATGGCCTATTAGTGCCACTGCCATGCATAAAGATACCTGTTATCTTTCATACAATACTGAACTATTAAAATAATGGACACATTCATGTTTAGAAAAAAATCTATTTTTTAATTTTTTTTAAATTGTCTAATCAACCAAAAAGTTTGCGGACCCCCTGCAGTACCCCTAGGGAGCTCTAGATGCTCTCTTTGAGTTTTTGCAGGGTTAAACTCTCATGGTGAACTTCAGATGTCACGATAGTTATCTTTAGTGAGCAGTTTTTCTTTTAGGAGTCTGGTAGAGGGTTATGGGTCAGAAGGGAAGAGTCACCTATCAGAGGTCAGACACCATCTGGTATTGATGGATGAGGGTTTAGTGAGGGGGTGGAGTCAGTAGAAGATCTTCATAAGAATAGAAGTACAAGCATGTGTCTGAGGACGAGATGGATCCTCTCAGTGTCTCATACACACTTACACACATCGTTTGGATGCTTCCCCAGACAGTCATTGTTGCAGAATGGGACCTCTCTTTGCTGCTCTGCGTTGTCTTTGAAAACAAGTCTTTAGGCTGCACTGTTCATCATTAAGGCTTTTCTGTTAACAGCTTATAGAATGGGTGTTATCAGACGGCCCAAACTGCACCCAAAATATTGTGAAAGTGAAAGTTGAAAATTGAAAAACATATCTTTAGGTTTAGCGCAGGGTTGTGCTGTGTCACTTAATTGGCCCATTTGAGTGACACACCTTTGGTAGACCCATTTGATCATTGATTGGCCACCGCAGCGTGACGTCAGGTTGCGTTTCTCCATAAGTTGATTTGCGCTCTACCTACATTCAAATGGGAGTTCTGCCGTTTTCGCTGCAATGCACTGATTTGGTGTGAATGCTGCCTTGGAGGCAGCTCACGATAGCCTGGGTTATATATATGAATTATAGTGCATAACGTTTTGTAGGTATAAGTACAGTGTATCACAGTGAATGACAACAGCCTGTGTCTGCATATCTATCAAGTTGTAGCCCACAGCTAACTGACTCTATTGCAACATTATACTTCCTGTTTATGTCCATCATTGGAACTGTAGTTCACAAAGTTACAGCAGGATTATCCCCCAAATAAAAAGTAAGAACAAAAAAAAACAATTGGAGTGACAAAATATCCACCCATTAATATTATCTTTTTTTTCGATTTACCCTATCAATATTTAAATGATTAGAATTACAGTGTCATCTAGCCATTCTTATACAGATATTTGACCTGTGTTGAATGCCAGTTGACAGACAAGGGGTAGTTGTCCTGATTTCCTGATGAACACCAGGCTGTACTAACATGCTTAATGCTTTCGAGCCCTGTGACACTACTCCTTCACGAGCCCATTTCTCCAGACCATAATTCCTGCTTTGTAAAAGAAAACAAAAGCCCAAACAGACAATCAAATGTCCGAGGCTCCCGCTGTTGCTCTGACAACAGATGGCTGGAAGTCACGGACTCCACAAAGCTACCTGACTGTAACGACACAAATGGGCCGATGTCATTAATGTAGCGTCTCAGAAAGCAACGGCAGTGCAGCGGATCTCTGGCCTCCTCCAAAGATCAGCGAGAGTGACCTTCTCTCTGATCTCTGACAGCAGCCCACGTGTTAAAGACTAAACAGGAGCTGCTGCAGCTTCCTGTACACAAATTAATCCATCATTGTTCAAAGTAACAAAAGAACATACTTTATGATGGCATTTCTGCTTTTTTGCTGTATTGAACCGTGCCGTACCAAACCGTGGCACCACTGTATCGTATTAAACCGAACCGAGACTTTTGTGAACCGTTACACCCCTACTGAGTTTAACTAGTTTTTACAAAGTATAGGCAAAAGTGTTTATTTACATTCAATGGTGGGGCAACAATCTGGCGTCATAGAGAGGACCAAGACGTAATGAATCGTACAAGTGGAGACAATTTCGGCTCACAGTTTCAGACAGTCTTCCCTCACAAAAAGTGACAGAAGTAGTTTTAACACGTCCAAAGATCCAACCGATCTCTGCATGAAGGGATCCGTTTGTTGTCGGTACATCCGTGGAATACAATACAAGTTAATGCTAACTGCTTGTATAGTGTAATCATTTTCTGCAAAACATTGTTAGACATTTAACAGTGTTCACCACACGTCTTTGTCTCAGAAACCCAATCTGCTCTATTCAACACAAGAGAGCACAGCACACAATCCACGGTCCACAGTCCATGGAGGGGCTCAGTGCAGGAGTTGGAATCCAGTGGAAGAATGATGAGTTGTAATCTTCCCTGAGTCATGCAGTGGTAGTTGGCGAAAATTCACTGCTGCACCCTGCAATGTGTCCTCGCTCTGTTGTAGCCTTTGAGAGAAAAACCCCATTGGAAGAGCAATTTGAAAGTGCCTGAAGGGGGGGGAGAGCTACAGCGGGTAACCAAACAACTACAGAACAGGTGGCATTACGTCAGTGTAATGGGGGAACATGTGACACATGGATGAATGCAAGCAAGAACTCTTTAGAGGACAGTTCACTTATAGATCTTTTGAATTTAGAAATGCAATTGTAGGCTACAATAGTTTTTCTATTGATATGGAATGGTGATATAATATGTTTAATGTAATATGTATCTCAATTGTTTTATAACGTGCTAGGATTTATAATATCCGCTGGGTGATCAAAAAGTACATGCAAGAAAACCTAGAAAACAGTTGTTGCTGTGACGGACATTTCTGTGTTCACAGTAAATACTGCACTTCCGCACATTCTTAGATTTAACACGTCGTTATCAGCCATAACCGCTGTATGAGCGGCAGTGTGATCAGCTAGCCAGTGGGGAAACATTCGTATGATGAGTATTGAATGAAGTACTCTATTAGTATCGTCACTTTAAGGGTACTGGTATTTGTACTGGCATCGTACATTTTTTAACGATACCCAGCCCTAATTACTCCTTCCTGTCTATTTCCCTTCCCACAGGGGCCTGATATCCTTGAACTCCAGTGACACCTACTACCTGGAGCCAATCAGTGGTGTTGATCCTCTATACCATTCACTGTGGAGTGCAGAGGACCTGCCAATTAAAGGTGGACACTGTGGACACGGCCATCACACCACTCAGTCCAACCACATCTCCAACCTGCTCAGACAAGTTCATTCAAGGGTGAGTCTCGCACATTTCAACCACAATCATGAGGTTGTTTTCCTGATATAAAGATAAGTATTGCAGTGTGACAATACTATAATTTTCTCTTCGACACTTTAAAGCAGGGGTCTTCAACGTTTTTCAGGCCAAGGACCCCCAAACTGATAGAGATGGAGCAGGGACCCCCGACTATATATATTGTATGAAATTGTGTTTTATATTAAACTGGGCCTAGTACCATGAATACCTCTTTATTGTGCATTCAATACTAAGCTATTCAAATAACACACAGGTTCATATATTCATGTTTTTATTTTAAACATGTGCAAGGTACAGTGAGTAGGGAGGCCGTGCCACTGCAGTTTATAAACACACCTTGTCAGCTGATACCAATGTCAATATCAACATTGTCTGTCAATTGCATGATAATCATGCATACAAGATATTCAAACTGATGTTTTCATTTTAAACATAAATGCAGAAACGAAAATGAGTGATGGCCTATTAGTGCCACTGCCTTATCTTTCATACAATACTGAACTATTAAAATAATGGACACATTCATGTTTTAAAAAAATAAAATAATGAAATAAAATTGTCTAATCAACCAAAAATTTCGCGGACCCCCTAGGGGTCGCGGACCCCCTGTTGAAGACCTCTGCTTTAAAGGAACCGTCAACAAACTGGGAAATGTGTTTACTGTCTTGCTCAAACACAGACGAGAAGATCGATAACAATTTCAACTCTGTGCATCCAAAGACAAACACGGGGAAGAACGGAGTTCTTGACAAAGAACGACGGGTTCAGAGACTCGTCCCCAAATGCTCCCAGACACATATTCACATGTCAATAGCACAGTGCCATTTGAGGTGGCTGACTGAAACATAACTTATCAAGCTCAATGCCATGGTCAGATACATAGCTTAAAGATATGGTTCACGCAAAAGCAATATAAATGTATGTACTACTCAACGCCTAGAAAATGAAAGCATATCAGTGCAAGCAGACTTTGACAGAGGATGAACAAAAGACAGCAAAAAAGGTTATAAAACATCTGGGAAACCTTAAAATTCATCTGCTGCATTATTCAAATGTCTTGTATCCAGTCGTGGGCTCATGGAAATCCAAACACAACAATTTTCGCACAGCTTTTGCCAAACAAAGCCTTTCCTACAAGGGAGGATAATCTGAAAATGCTCCCATAAATGTGAGTACTATATACAATGTTTGTTGTTTTGGAGTGAAGTGTTCTTTTAGTTGTTCCTTCCTCCTCAGCTCATCAGCTGCACTATACCAAACAGCCCAGTGCTCAGTGTGTCTGGGATCTTCACAAGTCATCACAACCTTTGAGTGGGACCGTTCAGCTTTTGTGTTGTGTGTAGACAGAATTTCATTGAAAAGACACAAAAACAGTTGTGATTCATTCACTTCCTCTTATGTGATGGACTGAGTCACGATGTTTGGTTTGGTTTACTACCCAAAAATCCCCAAGCACATGAGAACATTTGGCTCTGCAGGTTTAATGGTCTTTGTCCTATGCAAACACAATATTGAATAGGTCTCGGTGCTATTTCAGGGCGCAAAATTGCTCTCGCTCCACCTGGAAATGGAGGGAATTATGGCTTTGAATTCACTTTTCAGGTCTGTGTAGGCCATGGCTATGAGTCAATTTCCTGTGATTTTATAGAGAAGAAGAACTTAACACAAGTCTAATTTGCTCAACTGCAGCCATAGATGATAAAAGGGCTCCTCAGTGGGCCCTTCTGCCTTCGTTTGTCTCCACTGCTGGGAGTCATTCTTTGGTTTTCCTTCTCATATTGATCATTTTCCAGTTTCCATTCTCAATCACTTTAAACTGTTAATCATCACCATCTTTCTCTACAGCCCTCTCAGCCCTCCACCAGGGCATCATCCTTTTCCCTTAGTCCTCTATCTTCCTCCCTCCTGCACCAGACCACTTGGCTCTCCCAATTCCCTCCACTGCCACCCATTAATCCTGGGTTGTTATGCAGAGGTGCCAGCCACCAGCAGGCTCCAGACCGAGTCCCAAGGCTTCCGCCACTATTTGCCTCTCAAACAAACAATGCAACGTGTGAATGTGTTGAATATGTGCCACTGATTCCCCGCCTATCCGCAATATTGGTGTTGAGTCCAGAGCGAGCCGAGGCACCAGTCTCCACGTAAATCAATGGGTTTTAATTACAGCAGAGCCTTTCTCTAATTGCTGTAATCAACTATTAGGAGGATGGAAAGCTAATGGTGGAGGCATATAAGGAGTCGTAAAGCTTTATAAACACAACAGCATAGATGGCGGGGAGGCTACTAGGCTTTTCACTCTTTATGTACCACTTTCAGACTGTGCCGTAGCAATATTTGATCCAGTTTTATAACATGCTATACTGACACCGCTACCTGCTCACCTGCATCAGTGTTTCATATTCCACATTTTATATATTCAGTATTTCCCCCAGAATTGTTATTTCTCTGCAGTATGACGACACTATGAATACATGCCCTCAGAGACAATCCTAAAACTGTTTTATTTATCAATTTTCCTCAATTCATTTAAAAAAAGTCAAAATATGTATAGTGTGTTGTATAATCTAGCAAATGAATCACACTGATGTCTTGTGCATGTTCCTACCCGCCTTTGTCTCTACTGTCAGGTTAAAAGGAACGTCTGGGGTACAACCAAGTACATGGAGCTGTACATAGTGGCTGACAACACACTGGTAAGCTGACAGTACCTCTTCACCGACCCCATCCAACTCCACAATAGAATATTTTTGCGTTCATCAGCGGGAGCGCCACTTTGGTCCCCTGACGTCAGTCAGCCATCAAATGACGCAGCAGGACGGAAACAGGATCCACATCTTAAACAATTATCTCATTCCAGCTGATGGAGCTCTTTCATACCGAGAGCTCTGAGCCGATGATAGTCACAGCGAGGCGGAAGCATGTGGAGACGAGGCGGAAGGATTTGTCTGCTTAATGGCATGTATTTAGGTGGAATCTAAAGGTGGAAGGGCTTTTAAATAGGCACTAAGCTGCAGTGATGACATGCTACATCTTCATAAAACCCAGTTAGGGTTTTGTTTTCTACATTAATGCCATGGTAACAGCACATTGTGACCAATAAGAGTGTGGTCCTCTACTCCTGTAATTGGTATAATTATGATAATGTAGCGGGGTAGAAGTGGTAGAGCAGCACCAGTTGGGTTATAGTTATGTTTTCATGGGTCATTAGTCTCTGCAGGGAATCGTCTCTCACATTTTATTTATTTTTCTGATCGCTGACCACATCCATGACACTAATACTCCCCTGTCTTCCCTGTCCCGCAGTTTAAACGGCAGAATAAGGACTATGAAAAGACCAAGGCGAGGATAATGGAAATTGCCAATTATGTGGATAAGGTAAGGCTGATGGGTTCTCCTGTTGCAGACTGCAGTTCTCCATTCAACAAGATAATAGATTAGTTGTACAGTCGGTGCAGATCTTGTTGTCATCTATTACTAATCAACTCTAAAGTTTGTTGACGTTCCAAATACATAATTATTGATTGAATAGTGTACACAAATATCTGCTGGTGTATGAAGCCTCATCGGGATTCAATCAAGGATGTCCTTCAATAGCTCTTAAGGGGAGATTGGGGGGGAAATTGCCTCGTGTGACCACACTGTGTTTTGTGATCTCAAGACAAGACTGTGTGTGTGCAGAAACATATTTGAAGTTGTTTTGTTGTGTGTTTAGTTCTACAGGGCTCTGAACATCCGCGTGCCTCTCATCGGCCTGGAGGTTTGGACCGATAGGGATCAGTGTATTGTCACCGAGGAGCCAAACGCCACCCTCTGGTCCTTCCTCCAGTGGAGACAGAAGCTGAAGTCCCGCAAGAAACACGACAACGCCCAGCTGCTGACGTGAGCAATGGACACTCACACACAATCACACCTAAGCTTCAGCGGCCATGTAACAAAGATTGTTCAGACACAGATCTGCCATGTACTCGGAACCCAGCTTTTAAATACACAACAATGTGGTTACACATGTACTCTAAGTTGGAAGAAAATATAGTTAAAGCCCACTTTCTCACCTGCAGTTTGAAAGGAAAAAAGAATAAAAAAAGAATTCTCACTTTTGCCAACAAGTTTGCTATATCAACTTAAAAGGTCAATGCTGTGTTGAAAATGCTGTGCAAAGTAACAGAGATCCACTAAGACACAGAGACAGAGAGAAATGGGAGATGGGGAGTTTCCTGCACACGACAGCAGAAAAAACCCTTCACCTGCACCCAACGCAGGATTCACCAAGAAATGCATGAAAAGCAACAAAAATAAAGACATTTTTCATGCAACCTTGGGCAGAATCAGGCTCTGGGTGGGCAGCCATCTACTTCAACCGGTTGAGTTCTGAGAGAGAGAGTTGCACAGCAACAACAACAATAGCACAACAGCTATGATAATATGAATAGGACTAATAACAATAGTAATAGTAGCTAAAGCTATAATAGAATGACAACAGTAATAGCAATAATAGCAGAAATAATAAATATGACTTATGACTATGACTACTAATGACAGCAGCAAAATTCTCAACCAGAAAAAAATGTTAAAAGGGAAAAAAATAAAGAAGCCATGTTAGTGCCATACAGATGGGGAGGGAGAGGAGGAGAGAGAAGCTCAGTGTATGCAAGTCCCCCAGCAGTCTAGGCCTATAGCAGTATATCTAGGGGCTGATCCGAGGCAAGCTTGAGCCAGCCCTAACTATAAACCTGAACCAGCCCTAACTATAAACCTGAGCCAGCCCTAACTATAAACCTGAACCAGCCCTAACTATAAACCTGAACCAGCCCTAACTATAAACCTGATCCAGCCCTAACTATAAACCTGATCCAGCCCTAACTATAAACCTGAACCAGCCCTAACTATGAACCTGAACCAGCCCTAACTATAAACCTGAACCAGCCCTATCTATAAACCTGAACCAGCCCTATCTATAAACCTGAGCCAGCCCTAACTATAAACCTGAACCAGCCCTAACTATAAACCTGAACCAGCCCTATCTATAAACCTGAACCAGCCCTATCTATAAACCTGAACCAGCCCTATCTATAAACCTGAGCCAGCCCTAACTATAAACCTGAACCAGCCCTATCTATAAACCTGAACCAGCCCTATCTATAAACCTGAACCAGCCCTATCTATAAACCTGAGCCAGCCCTAACTATAAACCTGAACCAGCCCTAACTATAAACCTGAACCAGCCCTATCTATAAACCTGAGCCAGCCCTAACTATAAACCTGAACCAGCCCTAACTATAAACCTGAGCCAGCCCTAACTATAAACCTGAGCCAGCCCTAACTATAAACCTGAGCCAGCCCTAACTATAAACCTGAACCAGCCCTAACTATAAACCTGAACCAGCCCTAACTATAAACCTGAACCAGCCCTAACTATAAACCTGAACCAGCCCTAACTATAAACCTGAGCCAGCCCTAACTATAAACCTGAACCAGCCCTATCTATAAACCTGAGCCAGCCCTAACTATAAACCTGAACCAGCCCTAACTATAAACCTGAACCAGCCCTAACTATAAACCTGAACCAGCCCTAACTATAAACCTGAACCAGCCCTAACTATAAACCTGAGCCAGCCCTAACTATAAACCTGAACCAGCCCTATCTATAAACCTGAGCCAGCCCTAACTATAAACCTGAACCAGCCCTAACTATAAACCTGAACCAGCCCTAACTATAAACCTGAACCAGCCCTAACTATAAACCTGAACCAGCCCTATCTATAAACCTGAACCAGCCCTAACTATAAACCTGAACCAGCCCTAACTATAAACCTGAACCAGCCCTAACTATAAACCTGAACCAGCCCTAACTATAAACCTGAACCAGCCCTATCTATAAACCTGAGCCAGCCCTAACTATAAACCTGAACCAGCCCTAACTATAAACCTGAACCAGCCCTAACTATAAACCTGAACCAGCTCTAACTATAAACCTGAGCCAGCCCTATCTATAAACCTGAGCCAGCCCTAACTATAAACCTGAACCAGCCCTAACTATAAACCTGAGCCAGCCCTAACTATAAACCTGAACCAGCCCTAACTATAAGAGTTATCAAAGAGGAAAGTCTTCAATCTTAAATGTGGTGAGTGTGTCTGTCCCCCGCACTGAAACTGGAAGCTGATTCCACAGGAGAGGAGCTTGGTAGCTGAAGGCTCTTGTCCCCATTCTACTTTTGGTGAATCAAGGAACCACAAGTAAACCTGCATTCTGGGAGCCTAGTGCTCTAGTGGGTACCACAAGTTCTTTAAGATATGATGGCGCCAGACCACTGAGTGCTTTGTCAGCGAGGAGAAGGATTTTAAATTCTATTCTGGATTTCGCAGAGAGCCAGTGCAGAGAAACTAATTTGGTCTCTTTTGCTAGTCCTTGTCAGTTCTGCCACCTGTTGCTGTGCTGTGGCAGGTTCAAGGAAACCAACTCCCTTATGTGACGTCATCTGATTGCTCTTGAAGTAATGCACAGCACCACTGTGGCTGCACAGAGATGGTGTTGACACTGACAGGGGACTCAACTGTTGCTACATCTGCCTACACTAGCCGCTTAACTGCTCATGCTTTACATTTTTATCTGTTACTGTAAACTGAATTCTCCATTTCAGGTTCTGACTTAACATAGCTATTTGGCTGCTGTAGACAAGATGTTAGACTTTGTGAAAAAAAAAACATAAACCCTGCCCCTGCAGAAGAATCTGGTCCTCTATTATAATTTGGAAGCACTACATTATTACATTTGCAGAGAGCAGCAACTCTGTGTCCAATCCTGACTTATATGTAAATGACTTACAGTCTGTTCTTTGAGAAGGGCTTGATGTATGACATACTCAAAGACAGAAAAAGATAGAATTGACCATGCAACATTAAACACAGCGTCCATCTAAAGCTGTAAATGTGTCAGTTCTCACTTTCCCGACAATTCCCCAATAACACCAGAGGTGCAGTAACAAGTTACATTTACTCCTTTACAGGTTCTTAAGTGTTTTGATTGTACTTTTCAGAGTAGTTTTAATAATAATAATAATAATAATACATCAAATTTATATAGCACTTTTCAAAATACCCAAAGATGCTTTACAGGGCAGAGACAAACAGAACAAACAAACAAAAAGAAAGAAAAAAACAGAAAGACAGAGGAGCAAACAAAACAAACAAACAGAACATTTTGGTTAAAAAAACGAATAACTGGAGAAGCTGTGCTGAATGGGTCATGTAAAGGAGGGTGGGGTGCAGGGGCTAGCAGGTGGAGGCGAGGTTGAAGAGGTGGGTTTTGAGGGCTTGTTTGAATGACGATAGGGAGGGAGCCTCACGGATGTGGATGGGGAGGGCGTTCCAGAGGGGAGATGCAGCAGCTGAGAAGGCCCTGTCACCCCAGGTCCGGTGCTTGGTCCTGATGGTCTTCAGAGTGTTTGCACCGGCGGACCTGAGGCAACGGGTTGGGGCGTGGAGGGGGAGGAGGTCTGAAAGGTAGGGAGGGGCCAGGTTCTTTAGGGCTTTGTAGGTGGTGAGTAGTATTTTGAAGTCTGTTTTAATGCAGAATACTTTTTACTTCGACTCAAGTTGAGTTTTAGAGAAAAAAATCACTACTTTTACTCTTTTATATTTGGATACATCCACTGCGCTACTTTTATGTATTTATTATTTTAAGTATTCATGCACGCACCATAAAGAGACTGGTGGTCTGCTAGTGCTCTTTTATCCTACCACAGCCACTCCCCTATCTGATCATAGCAGAATAATGGCTGAAGCTACAGACGAGACAAAGCATCCTAGGTCTCGCTTTTATCTTTTTCCACTGTTGGAACGTGGCTTTCCAGCAGCACTAGCAGTTTATATTAACAGACCACAGCGCAGACTGTAGCAAGCCTGGATGGGATCTGTGGCTGTCTGTTAGAGGAACTGGAAATATCCCAATTTGAAGGACACTGTAACATGTTGACACTCTTGATTTACTTGTTGACATAATAGACATGGTCCATGCACATCTGATTCAATGAGTTATTTGCCAAATGTTAATATAATAATGACAACACGCAAAGAATGTCATGTCTTTACCTATTGATGTACTTTTAATATTAGTAGAATATTAATAATATTCACAATAATCTGGTGTGTCTGTAGCAGATCGGATTGGTTGATGATGATGTGACATTTCTTCACAAACTGACCATAAATACAGTTGTATGGTCACCACTTTACTTTTGTCTTTGGAAGACAAATTAGTGGAAAATAGACAGTAATTTGCAGGTATTTGTTCTTTAACTTACTAAGTTACTCGCTACTCTAGACATTCTTTTTCTGACAACGTAACAGTACTTGCTTACTTGCTACTCTACCCACCTCCGACTTAACATTCCTCCAGTGAAAGTAGCTGCTTTAGTTTTCGTTTGGAGTGAGAACCTGCAGATTTTCTGCCCTCCTGAAGTTAACACACAGGTTAGTACACAGGTTCATAATCATCACTTTACCTCAGCTAACAAGAAAGCTGATGAACTCCACTTCCTCCCCGATGAGCCTCTGTGCAGCTCTGGTGACAGAAACACTCCCAGCTCTGGGGTTAGGTAATTTCATATTTTGTTAGTGTATAAATTGACAAATGATTAGTTAAACAGGAATTTTATTAAGCAAAAGATCTTGCTTCAGCCGGCTTTAATTGGGCCGAACAGCATCGCAGATTGACTGCCGGCGTACACACACTAAATTGTTGGCCCCTCTTGCTTGATAATTAGATGTGCTGATACCAAAGGGCCTATTTTGTTTTGATTCAGCAGACAGGGCTTGATTTTGTTTGGGGATGCTAAGTGACAAGTTAACTGCCAGGAGACCACATGGTGAATTGGGGTTCTTCGCACGCCCTCTCCCATGTCTGACTGAGTGATTTTACTTTATATGTGTGTGTGTGTGTGTGTGTGTGTGTGTGTGTGTGTGTGTGTGTGTGTGTGTGTGTGTGTGTGTGTGTGCGGGTTGGTGTGGCTCCAATAGCGGTGTGATTTTCAAGGGGACCACTATTGGGATGGCACCGCTGGAGGGGATGTGCAGCCTGGAAAACTCTGGAGGCATCAACGTGGTATGTGAGAATACAATCTATCTTTCCTCTCTGTGCTCTGTTCACTCATAGAAACTCACTCTTTCCCCTCAATATTTTCTCCCAGCTTGAATTCAACTTCTATCGATTGTCTATGATTTTGTGTGTGCAGAAAATATAGACTTCTGGTCTCCACTTCTTCATTTGGCATTAGCTTTATGTTTTTATTAGAACCGGTCATGTTGATAAAGGTCAAAGGTGATGAAGCAGGGGTGAGAGGTTAAAGCTGCACTAATCAATACTCATTAGTATATTAACATTGGAAGGTGTCAAAGCCACAGAGAATTATATCCCCACCCTTCAGTTCCCTTCAACCCAACTCAGCCTCTTAGCTTCTTTTAGCTTGTTGTTTTGGTTTTAGAGCCAGAAACTGTACTGTTCTGGTTCAGTCCCACGGTCTCATCCGTCTGGTTACCAGCAGCAGCATGCAGCTGTGTTCAGTTAAAAAGCTCTGATAAACCCACTGTACACTAGATTCCATTTTATTTCCATATATATACCAAAGTTTGACTAAATCTCTAGTGATCAGATAATTAGTATGCATAGGCAAATCAAAAAACCCTGAAACAACTTCAAACCTCGAGAGGAAAATATGCCCAAAACTAATCAGCCCATAAAGTAGTATTCAAATGATCACTTTGAACATCGACAACACAGCAAACATTTGTTAGTTTTAAGTTTTCTCACCACAAGAAATGAGCACAGATTATCTCATATCTCATAAATACATTACTTTATTCTTGTAACACTATTACTGAAATAAAGACTTGACATAATCATATAAATTTACTTAAAATTATGAAAAGAAAAAACCCTACTATAACGTTACTCTTGAACTTAATGATAATAATCTAATGGACACCACTTAGGAAGATATTAAAACATAGCAGTCCTCTGGTCCTCACTGACCCCATCAAGAAAAAGACGCACGACGATGACAGCATTTGTATTGTTGTAATTAAGTATAAATATATATCAAAGTTGACATTCTTATGAGAATACTACCAGTGGAGATATACAGTATATGGGTTTGCAACTTGTCTTTTGTAAATCTGACTTATTGTAGTTGACTAAAATCTTCTGCAAACTGCAAACAATATGTTGCTGCAAAAGCAAAGAAAAATATTGTGGCATCACAAGAAATTTGCAAATATGAAATTAATAAAGTTGTTTTTTGTACTACGAGTGTTGCTGAAGTTTCGACCTCCTATGTATCAACATTTTTTAAATGTGCCAGTGGATTGTGTACAAAATGTTGAAAATAGCATAACACGAAACCCTAACCCGACACTATGTTGTATATTACCTTAAAACTTAAACACTTAAAGCTTAAAAATAAAATAACTGTTCCTGAAACTAACAAAACCTACATGCTCCTAAAGTAAGACTCACTCTACTATTTCAAGAATTTTCTAGAAGCAGTTAGCACTAATTAGCACGTTCTAAGCTAGTTTTTTAATGCTAGCAGAACGTGCTAGAATTAAAGCTGATGAACACAAAAGTAATGAGTAAAAGGTTAATGCTAGGTGTTTAGTTAGTATCTAGTGAGGAGCTGTTACTTTCGGTGTGTATTTGAACTTCAGACTGGCCAGTTGTTTCCTCCTTTCTTCCAATTTGTATGCTAAGCTAAGCTAACTACGTCCTGAATCCAGCACTGTACTTAACACACAGACATGATTCAATTATCCTAAAATAAGAAGTCATGACTTTCATGGATTGACCTTTTTTGCTGTGGAACGTATTGTTGTTTGTTTATATTCTGTCTTTACAGTCAGACTTGTTTACCGGCCTCTCAATAGAGCTTTAATCTACCTGAGTTGATTGGCTTTGTTTTTCTCTTTACACATAAGTAAAGGTTAAAACATTCTTAGGATCAACATAGTCAGGAGTAGCATTCTTTTTTTAAAGGAGCCGTCAGGCAAAACGGCAGTACTTCAAGGACGGATGCTGTTTCCTGCTGCAGGCGTCTTGTTTGGTGGAGGATTTAGACATTAGAATCCTGCCTGGTTGGCCGAAGCTTTAAAATATCCACTATGTCGTATCATCTAGCCTGTTTAACTGTATAGCTTCATACACGTGTGCAGTGGACTGAATGGATGCAGCCGGAGAGATCGATAGCTTTTCCAATCTTGATTAGCTTCTAATGGGCTGTTAGCTCTCCTGTGTGCAGAGGTGGTCTGTAGAATCCAAATGTCCTGTGGCTCACCAGCACAGAACCAGCACAGACCTCACACACCTAACCTCTGCGGTTTGGACCCCAGAGCGTTACTAAATAGCATGTGAAGGAATTCACTGCAGGATATCGGCATTTGCAGACAGTTAAGGCGTCCCCGTTTCATACAGTATGCATAATTCAGAAGCAGAGCTAAGAGTGAATGACAGCTGTCAGCGGATCAAAGAGGAGCTACATACATCTGAAGAATGTCTCTGCGGCTGTGTGTTCAAGCAGCTCTGCTCTTGTGAGTTTGACCTTTTTACCTTTGGAACTAGGACATGGTGGCTGTTTCTCACTTCTACAGGCGTTTAGCTCCAGCTTTACATCGTGTAGCCACTTCAAACACGTGGACTCATTTTGTGCTTTACTCGCTGGGGCCCATGGGAGTCTAAATGATTCTACACTGAAAGAAAGTTTGTATCAAGTCAAGAAAGTAAAATTTAAAAATCAATATGAAAACACAAAGAAACAACAGATAACACAAGAGTGTCCCTCCAGGTTCACTCTGAGGCAATTATTATAGTAATTTTATAATTGCAAAAAAGTATTATAATAGTGTATGGCACATGCACTGAATGAATGACAATATAAACTGAAATAAACTGTGTAAATGAATGTAGTTTCATACATCCTTTGCCATGGCTAACATGCAACTACATGCCGCATCCCAATTAATAAAATATCAATTAAAATGTATTTAATATTATTTATTTTGTTCCTTTTCCCCACTAATGTATGATGAATCTACTTATGTGTTGTTTGCAATTTTTTCTTTTGGTCAGTAGGAGGAATTTGACGTCTTAGATATGTCAATGTTTATTGTTGACAATACTGATGGAAAATCAATAAACAAGAATATTCGCATATTTGTCTTTACATTTGGAAAAATACGCTTTTTCCCAAAATCTAGACAAATATTCTTCTTGGCCGTTATGATTTCGCTGTGTTGAGATTGCGCATCGTTCTAAATAGATCTATGCTTGATAAAGTTACCACAACTTAATTACTACTGACTAACTAATACATACGCTGGAGGAGGAAGCTCATAAATTGCCGGCACAAATGCTCTCGTATGAAGTATGTACCTAAAATCTGTATGTTGGCATTCATGCAGCCATCAGGGTCCACATGATGTTGTCAGTCCTATAAAGTGACCTCCCTCCATTTCACCCACAGGACCATTCGGAGCTGTCCATCGGCGCCGCGGCCACCATGGCCCACGAGATTGGCCACAATTTCGGCATGAGCCACGACCACGACGGCTGCTGTGTGGAGGCCACCGCCGAGCAGGGAGGCTGCGTGATGGCTGCCGCCACCGGGTGAGCCTCCAGCACTGCGTCAGCCTTCAGCAAAACCTGCTTCCACTCAGCTGCCGCTGCTAACAGCTTGACATATGAAAGGAAAAAAACAACTTACATATTAATGTGGCTGCCTCGAGGACTCGACTTGTCACTAGAGATATTTGATTTCTCTCAGATATCAAAGCACAAACTTTTGTTGTACTTTTTTATGATCGTCATAGATTTTGAATCACCAGTTTTCCCGTGTTGTCCTTTACATTAGCACATAAAACAAATGGAATGAATGAAAACATTTCCCCGTAGTGAAAGCCTTTGTATGTTGTCCTACAATGTGTTTCAATAGAAACAAGGAATCTCAGCAAAGCAAAGCAAGAAAAGAATAATCTATGGAATACATTCTTCAAATTTCGCTCCTTAAAAGTGAAAATGTCCCTTTCCAGGCACCCATTCCCACGCGTCTTCAGTCGCTGCAGCAAACGTGACCTGGACAGCTACTTCCAGAAGGGAGGGGGCATGTGTCTCTTCAACATGCCCAACATGAAGGACCTGGTAGGGGGCAAGAAGTGCGGTAACGGCTTCGTGGAGGACGGAGAAGAGTGTGATTGTGGAGAACCTGATGTGAGCAGATCTATTCATTGATAGTTGTCGGAACTACCCCAACCCCATAAAACTACCACGAGAAATCAAATGATTTCTAGTGATTTCTAGTGATCATACTATGTTTTTTTGTATGCTTTTGTCCATTTACTCCATACTGTGGTGATTTAGGTCTTTTAAAAAAATACCTAAATCGACATGCGACTAGACGGCCCTGCTCTCCACTTAGCCACAGTCGCCACATGATGACATAGATGCAGTTTTGAGGAACTTGTACTTAAGTATTTCCAGTTCATGAAACATAATACTTCTACTCCCCTAACTTTCAGAGGGAAATATTGTACTTTTAGTTACGAGTTTCTCAGTATGTCACATAGTGAATGTGACGACAAGACTCCAGAAAGCTGCACACAGCCGCTGGCAGCAAATAGTTCCAACACTTAACTCCCTCTGAACAAGATATCCATCTTCTCTGTTCACCTGAAACCAGATGAATTATTGCTTTAATCTGTTGCCCCATTGAGAGTGACTTTACTTCACTCATATCAGCTCTAAATGTAAATAAGTACATAAGAGGTCTTGACCTTGGAAATAGTAGATCAATGAAATAGTTTTCAAACTCCGTTTGCTGATGAAGACTGAGATGTGGTTGAAAGCTCTGTAAAAAACTAGTATGTGGACCTTGATTTAAGATTATCGTGTTAGCCAAGTACAGTCAAAAGGTTTATTTAAAGGTAAAGCTTCCTCTATAGACTCTCAGCATGATGGGAACTAGTGCCAAAACCTGGACCATGTTTATCCCAAATAGAAATAAGAAAAGGACAAAAAAAGAGTTTCAAAGTCCATGAAATAAGAGCTTCTCTTATATAATATACAGTATGTTAAGTATAACATTAAGTGAAAAATGATATGTTTATTTTCTGTTCATTTTCAAAAGTCACTGTCACAAACAGCTGAAAAAGCAGCTGTTTTTACTCTTTCACCTCAGGTTATACGTAATGTATAGCAGTGCCTCATCAATAATGTGCTCTGCGTTACCTTTGTACAACACAGCTGAAAGATGACTTAAAGTTTCCTCAAATCCAGATGGAGTGTTTTTACTCAATAAGCCCAGAGGTTAAGGAAACCCTACTTTGGTTCAAACAGCAGAGCACATTGAAAACAGAAGAAGCAAATTGTTCGCTGACAACAGCAGCGTCGCTGACGGGGCTGTTTGTTATGACTCCCACTCAGAGCCGAGCTGACAGTCGAGCTCAGGCTTCTGACAAGCCACCTGTTAGCATTGCAAATGAGACGAGCTACACAACGTAGCTTAATGGTCTCACCTTGTGATTTCCAAATGTATGATACACATGACATACATACTGGTGTGGAGATCCAGACTGAAAACTAGAGCCAATCCTCTTTCTGTTTTTCTTCTTAAAGGATGTCAGAATACACTCATGAACACTCGTGCAACTCACCTTTCAAAACCAAATCTTTTTCAACAACCATTAAGCTAGGAAGGCAAATTATTTTATTTTGAAAATGTCAGCGTTGTCAGTAAAGTGGGTTTGTGGAAAGTCACAGAGAGACATTTCAAACTTCACACTACACAAAAGTCAGTGTTTTTCTTGTTGTAGTGTTCACCCGTGATCCCCACTCTGTTCCCTCCTGCTGGCATGCTTTCTTTCTCTAAACTCCCACATTTCCTTTGAGTGGCTTGGCAGAGGGCGCCATGGCAACAGTAGATGGTTTCTTTATGGATGTGGTATGACACAAGAGCAGCAGCAGAATCATGTCTGCACATTCTTTCTTTCTTGCCAACATCTGCTGAAAGTGCAACTTGTCATTCAGCTGTCAAATGTCTGGAACTGCTACCCAGAAGTGTCAGATGATGATGGTGCTGCAGGGCATCTGAAAAGAATGTGTTTATTAGCATGTTTATTAATGACTTACTACATTTATAACAGCTGTCTTAATGTTTATTAGCATGTTTATTAATGACTTACTACATTTATAACAGCTGTCTTAATGTTTATGACCCTTTATTAATGACTTACTACATTTATAACAGCTGACTTAATATTTATTAGCATGTTTATTAATGACTTACTACATTTATAACAGCTGTCTTAATGTTTATTAGCATGTTTATTAATGACTTACTACATTTATAACAGCTGTCTTAATGTTTATGACCCTTTATTAATGACTTACTACATTTATAACAGCTGTCTTAATGTTTATTAGCATGTTTATTAATGACTTACTACATTTATAACAGCTGTCTTAATGTTTATGACCCTTTATTAATGACTTACTACATTTATAACAGCTGTCTTAATGTTTATGACCCTTTATTAATGACTTACTACATTTATAACAGCTGACTTAATATTTATTAGCATGTTTATTAATGACTTACTACATTTATAACAGCTGTCTTAATGTTTATTAGCATGTTTATTAATGACTTACTACATTTATAACAGCTGTCTTAATGTTTATTAGCATGTTTATTAATGACTTACTACATTTATAACAGCTGACTTAATATTTATTAGCATGTTCATTAATGACTTACTACATTTATAACAGCTGTCTTAATGTTTATTAGCATGTTTATTAATGACTTACTACATTTATAACAGCTGTCTTAATGTTTATTAGCATGTTTATTAATGACTTACTACATTTATAACAGCTGTCTTAATATTTATTAGCATGTTTATTAATGACTTACTACATTTATAACAGCTGTCTTAATGTTTATTAGCATGTTTATTAATGACTTACTACATTTATAACAGCTGTCTTAATGTTTATTAGCATGTTTATTAATGACTTACTACATTTATAACAGCTGACTTAATATTTATTAGCATGTTCATTAATGACTTACTACATTTATAACAGCTGTCTTAATGTTTATTAGCATGTTTATTAATGACTTACTACATTTATAACAGCTGTCTTAATGTTTATGACCCTTTATTAATGACTTACATTTATACTGCGGACTTGATGTTTGTTATCCTTAATTCATTACTTACTAACAGTAATAACTGCTGACTTGATGTTTATTGTACTTAATTAATGTCTTATTAGCATTCAGAACTGCAAACCTGATTTTTATTAGCCCTTACTGAAGATGTACTAAGATTTACAACTGCTACCCAGATGGTTTATTACCCTGCATAATGACTAACATCTAAGACTTAACCTTTTTCACAACCCAAACACTCTTCTTATAAATGGTCTACAACCGACTAGGAAAATAATCGAACACTTTAAAACCATTACACACAAGCTATAAACCTTTGGCAAAGAGTGGCATATTAGTGGTACAGTGGTACTGTTTGATGTGTGATGTTGAAGAGGAGGTGAAGTAAGGTGGACTGGGATAGGGTGCGAGTGTGTGTAGCTTTAGGGAATTCTGCGTTTGATCTGATTTGACTTACTTGTGGTAACACACTTGTGGTGTGTGTGTGTGTGTGTGTGTGTGTGTGTGTGTGTGTGTGTGTGTGTGTGTGTGTGTGTGTGTGTGTGACAGGAATGCACCAATGATTGCTGCAATGCCAATAATTGCACCTTGAAGGAGGAGGCTCAGTGCGCCCATGGAGTGTGCTGCGAGGGCTGCAAAGTAAGAAACACATGCACACACACACACACGGCATCTCAGTATCATTAGTTCACTGTCAGCATGTCAGTGTGTTGACATACTGTACCCACAGCTTGTGTCAGCTCCCATGACAGCAGGGCTCACACCTACACTTTTCGTCTGTGCTCTCATCTCACTGTACCAATGCAAATCCTGACATCCATTGTAATAGCAACTCCTGCTGAGCTTTAACCTGACAGAGGAGGCAAAATGCTGAAGATGGAATTAACTTCTGCGCTGTCTGCAGAAGAGGAGCTGCTCTTCCTCTCAGTCTGCATTGCAATATTGTTTATCAATACACACATTTGTTCCTCTTATTGTACACGCTGTTTATGGAATATATTTTTATACCTATTCCATACTATTATATTCTAGCATATTTTTACATCTTGTGTACATTTCTCATTTTCTACTGGCACAGCTTCTATTTTATTATTATATGACATAACATATTAATACTTTTAATGTTTTATTCCATTTATTTTACTCAACTTCTTAATGCCTGTTTTGATTCCTTTCAAAATTCCCCTTAAAGCTGCACAGGCGAATGTTATTCTATACACACATAGAATGACTGTGAGTAATGTGAAAGGTGTAGGTCAGAGTGGAACTCTAAGGAGATCTTTTATCTGTTAAGCTGCTCTCAGGCAGCTGTTCTCTGATAAAGCCACTGCACTCTATCTGCTCTGCAGCAAACAGCAGACACAGTTAGAGACCAGCCGGTGAACATAGTGGAGCGTTTAGCAGCTAAAGAGACACATATTTTACTCAGGAATTGATGGAGACCAAACCAGAGATACAAGAGAGAAAATATTGGACTTTTATTAATCAGATGGACAGAAATGCTCATGAATTCTAATGTTGCTTTGTGTCTGCTGGATGTGGGATCAGTCAATTATGTCAGATGTTGTGCTGTCAGTCTGATTTGCTACCATCAAGTGGTCAAAAGCTTTAAGTTTAGTAAAAGCATTTGTACACTGTACAGTATAACAATAGTATATATGTTTCTTGCTCTGCTGTCTCCAAAAACATGCATAAATGAGCAAATGGGCTCTTATGACCCTTTTCCTCCCATTGGTGTAGAACAGACTTTGTATCTTAATTTTATTTAGTATAAAGATTCCAGCCAGTAATCCTGTCCGTCTTGTGCCCTCCCCTCTCTCTGCTTGTTCCCTGTCTCTGCCAGTTGAAGCAGGCGGGTACCATGTGCCGGGGGCCAGCAGGGGCGTGTGACCTGCCAGAGTACTGCACCGGGGCCTCACCTTACTGTCCCGCCAACGTCTACCTGCTGGACGGCTCCTCCTGTCAGTACGGAGTGGCCTACTGCTACAACGGCATGTGCCTCACCCACGAGCAGCAGTGCCTGCAGCTCTGGGGCTACGGTAATGAGAAGCCCATTCCCACGCAATGCAGCCCATACACGTAACCCATTCAGTCAGTATGACAGAGACATACACGCCCTCAGACCAGTGTTAAGCCTTTGTTTAGACACAGGTTTAACACTCAGTGCTTTTATCATTTCAATCAGTATTGGTGTAAAAGTGCTTCAAACAACAGAGACAGATTTGAATGCAGTTGTGCTGAAGTGTTGGTCAGAGTTTCTTACTGCAGTGAACAACGTGAGCTGGCAGCGGTTTGTCAACAAAGCTACACGCATTTGTTCTTTTTCCCTCTGACAGAGTTTGTGCAGCAGCAAAATAGATAAAAGCCACACATTGACTTGTGCATCGACACACTTAACTGTTCTGCTATATTATTATTATTATTATTTTCACAAAGATTAAAAACAAGGCCTTTTATTGGGAGAGTTACAGTGCTACTGCTAGGAGAACAGTGTTGTAAGTCATAACTTTGATAAAGGTGTAATTTGATAGAGGATACGTTTAGTTATTAATTATTTTTTAAATTAATAATCAATAAAATATAAATTAGATTAATCATTTTATTCTCAAAATATTCTTTTTTCAACTTTGTTTATGAGATCTGCGATTTCTCCCCCCTGTTCTCAAATGGCTTCGGTCCTACCTCACGAACAGATCACACTTCATCTTCCTACAGAACCACTTCTCTGTCACCTCCCCAGGCTCACAACCTTGCCATGATCCGTGACGCCACCCTCTCACTCGAGTCCCATATCCGCCAAATCGTCAAATCCTCCTTCTGTCACCTTCGCAATATTGCTAAGAACTGCCCTCTCTCGCACGGCCTGTGACACTCATACACTGATCCACACCTTCATTTCCTCCCGTCTCGACTAATGCACTCACGAATCCTTCACATCCAGGGGGCTGATGGGATATGTTGTGTTTCCAGGAGCCCGACCGGCCCATGATGCCTGCTTTGAAGATGTCAATGCAGCGGGGAACGCCTTTGGGAACTGTGGGAAAGATGAGCACGGCAACTACATGAAGTGTGAGAAAAGGTAGATGCTGCCGGTGAAACTGACACATCGAAACACTCATAAAAAACATTGTGCTATATATAATACAGTATGAGTAGTCTATGCTTTTTGTTGTAGTAGATACAATGACTATAGAAGATTCTTGACAGATTTCTTTGCAAATTTCTGTCACATGAATATCTTTAAATTAAAATTTTCATGAACAAAATCTCTAAAACTTAAACTAGACAATGTGACACTGAATGTCTCCTCTAAAAGCTGATACAGATAGTGCATTATACAGACTGTGGCCTTGTCTCACTACAGACTCTCTGTATGGAAGTCCATTTGTGCCGGGAACAGGGAAAATGTATGACATTTTAAAATTGACAAAAAATATAAAAAACTGACATTTTGAGGTGTCACGTCACTTTTTAATTATACTTTTTGAATTTTTAACATTTCATCTATGAGATTTTTTTAGCATAAATGGGTTTCTATCATAGACGTAGTCATAGTGACGTCACCCATTGGTTTATGGACTGCCGTTTTGAAGCCTGGAGTTCGGCGATTTGAAACTAGAGATTGAGACCATAAACTCATGTTTACAATGTTTACTGAGGTAATAAATCAAGAGAGAAGTAGAGTCATTTTCTCATAGACTTCTATACAACCAGAGGAGTCGCCCCCTGGTGGACACTAGAGAGAATGCAGATTTAAGACACTTCAGCATTGGCTTCACTCAACAGAACCGGAGGTTGCTGCCTGGTTTCTACAGACATGGGTCAACACGCTTATGTATTGATCAATTGTGTAATGTAAAAAGAGGTTCCTACTAATGAAGCCACAGGGAATATCTACAGTACAGACAGGAACTCTACAGTTTCCCTCAGCTCTGCAGAGCATTTAGCCTCTTTTAGCTGAATGTTTGGGTTTTACGAGCCACAACTTTACTGTTTGGTTCAGTCTTGTCGCTTTCATTTGTTTTAGTGAAAAAGCTGAAAAATCCACTGTACTGCACCTGCTCAACAGCAAACAGACACAGTTAGAGACCAGCTGGTGAACATAGTGGAGCATTTAGCAGAATGCAGTGTCATTGTTCTCAGGAGTGGGAGCAGACCAAACCAGAGCTAAAAGGAGAGAGAATATTGTATTTGCATTCATCAGGTGGACACAAATACAACTCCAAATGAATGACAGTGTTGTTCTGTGTCTTCTGGATGTTTAAATAAGCAACTGTTTGATAACACATTTGCCCTAATGACTTCATAAGGCCATATTCATTCTTCCGCTGGAGACCTATGCCGTATGCTGGAGGAACGGAAGGCAGAGTGGAACATTTAGTTATTTACAAGTCTCTGCTGCTGTTAGCAAGCACACTAGCTGAACTGAGTGTTTCATCATTCATACACACACACACACACACACACACACACACACACACACACACACACACACACACACACACACACACACACACACACACACACACACACACAGAGTCAGGCCCTCTGTACACTGTGAACAAATGGCCTGTGAGTTTCCATGGCACTGCGCCAGAGATCATTACGGAGCCAAATGAGTGATTTAGCTATGTAAATGAGGCTGTGGATTAAAGTGGTTGACGGCTGCAACGTATGATCCACCAATGACCAAATCCATTATGAAGTCCCACAGGAGTCATGAGGGTGTTTTCTGGTGATGTTAAGACATGTGAATAATCTACACAAAGCTGCTATCTGCCCGTCATTCTGTAATCCTAATCAATCCTTTTCATTGATCTTCCTTGTGATAGGCTGTGTGTGTGTGTGTGTGTGTGTTACCTGTTACTTGAATCACCATTTTAATAAGAAAGATGCAGCTATCTTTTTCCCTTTAAAAGTTTTGTTGAGGCGCCTACAGTATCTAAAAGACTCACACTTCCTGTTTAAGGATGAATCTATGGGTTTACATTGTCAATACAATATAGATAATCAGCTCTAAAATGTTCAAGATGTCTTTTTCAAATGCATTGTATTTATTAAACCATAAAGGGGAAAGACAATTGGAAAAATATTTGTTTTAGAATTTACATTCTAATCAAAATGATCCTATGCTGTAGTACAACAGACACTAGGTCGATAGATTCAATAATGAACCAGGCGTCCATGTAAATTGATCAAGTTTCATCTGGTCCTTCACAACACAGATTCACTGATACTCATTGTTATCAGTCTATCTTCACTCACATGTGAATGAACGTGGAGCGCCAATGACTGACCATAAAAAGTAAATGTTTCTTTGTATGCGTTTGTATCTCCCCCCCAGTGATGCAAAGTGTGGTAAGATCCAGTGCCACAGTGCTGCCAAGAAGCCCAAAGGCACCAATGCTGTGTCCATCGACACCACCATCAAGACGGGCGGCATTGAGGTGAAGTGCCGCGGCACCTACGTCTACAGCACCCAGGACGGCCAGGGGGACCTGCCCGACCCCGGCCTCGTCATGACCGGCACCAAGTGTGGAGAGGGCAAGGTTGGTTCAGTCAATGAAGCGATTTAGTCCATATATATGTTTGCATACATATGAACAGTGGTGTGACATATACCTGTTGTTCTGAGTGAATGAGTAGGGTTCTCCCTCTCCACAGCATGGAATGAGCATAAGATTAACAGGTTTTTTTATCTGTACCAACAATTACTTGAGTACATGATCACCTGCCTGGTGTGTTGAACTGGCCTGCGACTGAAGAGTGTGAAGGGAGAAAGCAACTGGCAGCACAACACATCTTAGTCACAAAGGAGTCACAGCTGTGATCTCAAGCCAACAAAAACAAATACCAGAGCGGTGTTTCTGCTCCGCTATCCACACCACCTCTTCTCCAGACCAATCTTTTGGATCTCCTCTCAAGTTTGTTGGCTTACTCCTTTCTACTGTGGTCCTGTGTGCACAGGCTATCGTAGCTCAAAGGGGAGGAGAGTTAGCGTGATGGGATACAGTGTGTTTAGGAAAGGGTCTGACATAGGAAGATGCATAATGTGTACTGTAGCTAAGGCTAACAGATCGATAATTCATTTTTGTGTGTCTTCCCGTTTTCTTTTATTGTTAAAGAGCAGTGAACCAAACATTTCTTGTTCACACTACGAGTGACAAAGCAACAGGCTAAAGTTGAACTGGCTTTCACTGCCAACGTCTCTGTGAAGCATCAAACAATCATATTCACAGTCTTTGTTTCACCCATTCGGGTTCCCCTCTCTCTCTCTCTCTCCACAATTCCTCCTCACCGTTCCGTTCCGTCTAAAACAGAAGATAAAACTGAGGCCGTGGTTACACTTTGCACTTTTCAATGCTGCTTTTGTGATCGGATGTGCCAGATCGGAACTCAGCGTGTCCACATGAGTGTCCGCACTTGACACTTCAATGCGACCTGCCTGAAGCGACCGAGTGTGACCGAGCCTTGTTCTTGGTATTACAATTGGTGCCGCTGTCACAAAGACTACTGCATCGATATTACTTAGAGCCTAGCTTCTACCAACAACACACACTGCACTTCCATAGTTGTTCCACCGTCGGCCTTTTCCGCTACTGGGGATAGTAAGTGCAAGGGATGTGCTGGTAACTGGGGAGCTACCGATGGCTACAGGGGAAGACAAAAGCGCCGTCCTCTTCCTGTTTTGGTTGCACGATGGTTGTCCCTTTGTGCTGTAAACGTAGCCTACATTTTCACGTGAGATCATACCAGGAGGCAGACAGAACTGCATAGTGACAGCGAGGCTTATAGAGAACCAATCTCAATGCAGATTGTGTTGTATAGCCATTTTATGCGCAATCAGCATTCATTTGTTAATGCCACTTAAAAAATGTTGAAAGCTGAACCTGTGTGAATCCAACAGGATGTGAATGTGATCAGCCTATAGTAACTGTAGCATTGTGGATTCAGATGTTGGCTTTATCGGAACACATTTTGAAGCTTAACTCAAACCTGCTAGCCAGTTATATGGCCCTCACACCCTTCTCTGTCCCGGCTCTTCGACTTGACCTTCTCACTTTCTCCAAGTAGATGAACCTGTGCAGAAAAAACTTAATTTACTCCAAGTAGAGATAGTAGTCACATATCTGTGTTCCCTTTGCTATTAGTCACTAATATTCTCCTTCTGCATAAATTATACCGGTTTTATAACATCCCTCTTCATCAGTGGTGGGCCGTGCATTTTATACCTGGGCCTTCTGTGCTGTCCTTCTACAGTTGAACCACCTCCTAATAACCTCATTATGACGCCACAGCTACGGTTAGTATTCATTTCTAGGGGTGTAACAATACACGTATTCGTATTAAACCGTTCGGTACGAGGCTTACGAACTGCACAATACATTTGAATAATACTAGTGTATACCCTGGTCTGTGCTCGCAGCAGCCGGATAGGGAGACATCCCTCTCCTACACCCCATAACGTCGATGTCCAGCTGAAGAATAAATATGACACCCTTGCCCTCCACGACTTCCCTCCTCTGGCTAGGGACTCCCAGCTTCCTACACCATCCCAGCTGCCGCCTCAAGGGACCCACAGCTAGGGGTCCCACGACATCCCTACGCCAGTCATTACTGAGCACTCCTCTCGCCCCAGGACTCGCCGCTCCATACCGTGCTTTACACCAGCACCGCGGCGAGCTTCTGTCCCCCGTTCTCTCAGTCCTTGCTCGTCCACTCCGCCACCACTGGTTAAATCCTCGCCTCCATCCACGCGTATTACAAGCGCAGTGTTGTCGCCTCGTCCCCTCTTCGCCCCGACGACACTGATAGTCGGGGACTCCATAATCAGGAATACCCGTTTCTTCAACGCGACCACACACCGTTTCCCCGGAGCAACGGCTCACGACATCCTGCTGAAACTGCCTGGCCTGCTGCACGCCCCCCCGTCTACCATTCGGCGAATTATCGCTCATGTGGGAATCAACGATACAGCCCTCCACCAGTCTGAGTTGACCAAGATTGATTTGAAAAATCTTCTACACTTTTTAAACAGCTGTGGACTGTCTGCTTTCATGAGTGGTCCAACTCCAACACTCGGCCGTGGATCACAGCGGTTCAGCAGAGTCCTCAGCCTCCACACTTGGCTCCAGGCTGCCTGCAGGATCAACAACGTGAGCTTCATTGACAATTTTAATCTGTTTTGGGACCGCTCTTCCTCTTTTACGAACGATGGTATTCATTTTAACAAGCTGGGTAGCCGCCTGCTAGCGGCTAATTTACAGCATGCTGTACACTCTTGTCCACATGACTGACTATTTACTTTCCACACACACGCCCCTTCTTCTTCTACGCTGCCACCTCAGAGCACAGTTTCCCGTGACTGCTCCCCCTCCTGGCCTTCCCTGTCATCAACCCCTTCAGCTGCAGCTCTCCCCATTCAGACTATTGTGACAGAGAGGCTGCCCCGTTCACACTGCATTCACAAAGCCATAAACAAAAACAACCTCAGCTACATCCCTCCCAGAGATGTTCATATCGGCTCCCAGCACAAGTTCATCATCTACAACCCCACTGTCAAGTCCATCCCGTCTCTGTGGACCCAGCACCGTCGTACCACCACTCCCTCATTACGTCATCATAACAAACAGCACGTGAATGCAGCCAACCTCAGAACCCTCCCCAAAACCTCACAATCAACCACAAAACACTCCATGAAGCTTGCTCTGTTCAACACTCGGTCACTAAGCAACAAAAGCCCAATCATCAATGAATTCATCACTGACAACAAACTTGATATCCTCTGTCTCACTGAAACTTGGCAAAAACACCTGGATTACTGCGCACTCAATCAAACCACCCCAACTGGATTTCATTACCTGGATAAACCACGCCCTGATGGCCGGGGTGGAGGAATTGCCGCTCTTCACCGCCAACACATCAAAACCAGCCTTACTAACATCGAAAGTCCACCCTAATTTGAACAGCTGTCCTTCAAACTTTCTGGTCCTAAACCCCTGGTCATTGCAATTATCTACCGCCCCCCCAAACCCAACCCTGCCTTCCTCTCCGACCTATCTGAATTCCTCACCCAGCTCTGCTCCGTCTCACCTTCCATCCTGTTGCTTGGTGATTTTAACATCCACATCGACTCCTCAGACTGCAAAACTGCCACAGAATTTCTGGACATGCTTAAATGCTTCAACTTCACTCAATACATCGACTTCCCCACCCACAACCGCGGTCACATCCTGGACCTGGTCTGCTCCACTGAAATCACCATCAACCACCTCTCCGGCTATGACCTCACCATCTCCGACCATCTAGCCATCATCATGGAGATCGACACCCCCATCCCAGAACCCAAACTCACGCGCACCATCACTCTCCGTAATATCAAGTCTGTCTGCCCCTCATCCCTGTCAGCCTGTCTCACTGAAAAATTCTCCACAATCACCCCCTCCCTTAGGCCCTCCCCCTCAGACCTGGTCAACCTCTACAATAACACACTATCCTCCTGCCTTGATCAGCTTTGCCCCTCTCAAAACCAGAACTGTCTCTTTCACCCACACTGCTCCCTGGTTCACCCCTGAACTCCGCCTCATGAAATCCCGGAAACGCAGACTAGAGCGACTCTCCAAAAAAACCGGCCTCACAGTTCACACCCTGGCTTACAAGGAACACATACAGCAATACAAACTGGCTCTAAACTCTGCTCGCTCCACCTACTACTCTGGCATCATCCACTCTGGTTCCGCCAACCCAAAGGTCCTCTTCTCCACAATAAACAAACTCCTCAAACCTATGGACAACCTCTCCCACTCCTCCACAGCAGAAAAATGCAACTCCTTCCTGACGTTCTACAAAGCTCAAATTGACACCATCTACAACCAACTGGCCACTTCCAGCCCCGCTTCGTCCAACCCTGTATCTGCAAATCCTCCACTAACTGACCGGTCACTCTCCCGATTCTCTCTCATCTCCCCCTCGGATCTCAATAAATCACTCTCTGGCATGAAGACTCCGACCTGTGACCTCGACCCTATCCCTTCCACTTTAGTTATGGCCTGTCTCCCGGCCCTCCGCCCGCACCTCCTCTCTGTCATCAACTCCTCCCTGTCTACTGGGTCCGTCCCTCCCGCCCTCAAACTCGCCTCAGTCACACCCATCCTCAAAAAACCTGGCCTTGACCCCGACATTCACAACAATTACAGACCCATCTCCAATCTCCCTTTTCTGTCTAAAATACTGGAACGCACTGTTGCCCATCAACTGAAAACCCACCTGGACTCAAACCAACTGTATGAACCATTTCAATCCGGATTCAGATCTCATCACAGCACAGAAACTGCCCTCATCAAAGTCACCAACGACCTCCTCCTCTCCTCTGATGAACACTCCCTCAACATCCTGATACTGCTCGACCTCAGCGCAGCCTTCGACACCATCAACCACTCCATCCTCCTTTCCCGTCTCGAGTCCTCCCTCCACATCACTGGCACAGCCCTCTCCTGGTTTAAATCATACCTCTCTGACCGTGAACAGTTCATCAGCATCAACAAATTCAAGTCTGACACAGCCCCAGTCTCTCAAGGTGTCCCCCAAGGTTCAGTACTCGGTCCTCTCCTCTTCATCCTCTACCTGCTCCCCCTTGGCGACATCATACGCCACCATGGTCTCCAGTTCCACTGCTACGCTGACGACACCCAGCTCTACATCTCCACCAAATCCATCACCCCCACCATCCACTCCACCATCACCAACTGCCTCACAGATATAAAAACCTGGATGCAAGCAAACTTCCTCAAACTCAACACCGACAAATCTGAAGTCCTCATCATCGGCCCCAAATCATTAAACAAATCCCTCCACAACTTCTCCCTCTGCATTGATGGCACCACTGTTCCTGCTTCCACACATGTCCGTAACCTTGGGATCATTTTCGATCAAACTCTCTCCTATGAACGACATCAATCACATCAGAAAAAACATTCTCTTCCATCTCAAAAACATCGCCCCTCCCTCTCCGCAGCCGCTGAAACACTCATCCACGCCTTCATCACCTCTCGACTGGATTACTGCAACAGCATCCTGTACGGCTCATCCACCAAAATCATCAATAAACTACAATACATCCAAAACTCAGCTGCCCGTCTGGTCTCCCACTCCCGCACCAGAGACCACATCACCCCAGTCCTTCAAAACCTCCACTGGCTCCCCATACAGCAAATAATCCAGTTCAAGATTCTCCTCATCACTTACAAAGCCCTCCACAACCTCACCCCTTCATACCTTTCAGACCTCCTGCACCGTCGCACTCCCAACCGCAACCTCAGATCCGCCGACGCCAACCTCCTTACCCCCCCTACTCTGTCCAAGCATCGGACCTGGGGGGGACAGGGCCTTTGCCGTTGCTGCCCCCTCCCTCTGGAACTCCCTGCCCCAACACCTCAGACATTCTCCGTCACTCGCCACCTTCAAAACTGCACTTAAAACTCACCTATTTAAATCTGCTTTTAACCTCTAAAGTCAGTCATGTATGTTTTCTTTCTCTTCGTGTTTATTTTTCTTACTGTTATGTTGTAGATTTTGTTTTTATTATAAATGCTTTTATTGTTTCTGTTTTTACCATGTAAAGTGTCTTTGAGTGCCTTTTAAAGCGCTATATAAATAAAATGTATTATTATTAGTGCATTTGGAAAATGCAGAAGCTTAAATTGTGGGAAATATGTTTTCGGTGGACTACGCTCAACCTGGCAACGTGCTGTCTGACACGCCCTCCCCGGAACCACAACATTGTACTCTGGTGAGGCGCGTGTGTACTGGGAGGCGCGCTAAACTAGCTTAGCAGGAAAACAGCAGCACATAAGGGGCGACCGTGGCTCACTGGATTAAGAGGGTTGTCCGCAAGGTTAACGGTTCGATCCTTGACTGGGACGTGTCACGTGTCGAAGTGTACCTGAGCAATACACTGAACCCCAGGCTCCCCGGGCGCCTGTCATTGGCACTGCTCCCTATATACAGAGAATCAAATGCAGAGACAAATTTCCCCCTTAAAGGGATCAATATTGTCACGTCCGAGGGGGCAGATCTGAGACTCAAGCGCAGACAGACACTGGAGATGAGGTGAAGTTGAAAAATAAGGTTTCTTTACTTAAAAAGTCATAAACAAAAACTGAAAGCGACTCCAATGGAGCGGGCATAAATCCAAAACAGAAAACAAAAAGGCAAAGGTACCAACCAGGAGTAAACTCTGGAACACCGAACAAACACGAGGGAGGCACAGTCAAGGAACAGACAGGGAACAAACAAGGACGATCTGACAACCAGAACAGGGAAAGCAGGGGAGTATATATGTGTGGGGTGATGAGGAGATTGAAGGCAGCTTTGTGGACTGGGCAGGTGAGTGGGATGAGTGTAATCAGGGGGAAACACACACACACACACACAAACACAGACAGACACAGAGACACAGGAACACACACACAGAGACATGAGGAAGCTAACGGGATGTTACAAATATAGTAACATCCCGTTACATTAAAAATTAAAGCTACAAACTCTCCCCGCAGGCCCTGTTTGAATCTCTACTGATTCAAACAGGGCTAAAGCAATCGCCACACAATCCCCATTTCTCCAGACCATAATTCTTGCTTTGTAAAAGAAAACAAAAGCCCAAACAGAGAATCAAATGTCCGACCCTAACCCCGCGCATGACGGGATGCTTCGTCATCAACGGACAATGTATATAGTCAAAATCAATGTAATTAACACAATGACAAGAACAAACTCACAACAACCAGTCACATATGTTTCAATCAGGAGAGACTTGTTTTATAATTTAACATGCATCAAATATGAAAAGTGCAAAGTCTTTGGCGATTGGACTCCATCCTGAAGTACTATCACAGAGGGTAGGGATACTGAGGTCCAATAGGCCTACTCCCCTCTGGAGTCCAGACACTGGTGGTGGTGAAAGGAGTTGTATTATTTATGTCACAACAAAGCATGACAAATCAATCCAGCAACACTGCGGCGCTAAAACACGCATTCCACCGCACACTGAAGAGCACGAGCCATTCAAATATTATTCACATCAGAGGGAACAATATTAACCAGATCATGAAAACGAAACCACAGACAAATGAACACAGTAGTAACGTTACTGCAGATATAAAAACAAAGCAGTTCACTTACTAAAGCTGCTGTTCACTATTTAAAGACAAAGTCCATCCTCCTTTCTTTGTTAATAAAGAGTTTAATACAGAACATTGGTTCAGTTCAGTTCCAGCCAGAGGTTTATTGCTGAGCCAGCCGCACGTTAATGCTGACGTACTTGTAGGCTACCTCGGTAGCTCTGACACATCAAAGAATACGCCCAACATGTCAAACTAAAGATCTGATTGGTTGAACACTATGACAATCAACAATATCGTCCCCATTCACTTAAACTGCACATGGATGCACTTGTGAGTCTGCAGGCCTCTGCCTCTGTTCTTACCTAGAGACACAGAGGTGAGATCTGATTGGATAAAAGCTCTACTTAAAACAAGCTGCACTGGAAGCAGAGCAACTGAGGAAGACAGTAGCTGTGCAATGAGAACATAAGATAATGGGGAAAATATTTTTATAAATTATAATACATGTAGTGTATTTAAGAACAATTATTAAATTATAAAATAGCTATAACTTTGTGATTGTGTTTAGGCCAGCAGAGAAGGATTTGCAGGCCCTGACAGCCCACCACTGCTCTTCATACAAGACTAAATGTCCCAGGGACCCAGTAGGTCCGTTCTGTTTCTGCTGCTTGTTTAAGGCACTTTTTTTCTAACACTAATTTGTTGCAAGTCAGATGCTAAGTAGAATATACATTTCTGAGCAAACCCACCTACAGACACACACAAAAATCAAACAAAATAAGGGCGGAATTATGCATGTGAAATACATATGTATGAAAACAAACACACACACACACCGAGGATCTGCAGTCACCTCCATTCCACCAGTACATTATATTTCTCTGTCTGTCTATATTGCTTTCCCTCTGCAGCACATTCAGCCACTTGGATTCCAGTCCAGTTATTGTGCGGACGCGCTGAAAGGACTGGATAGTGCTGCATGAGTAATATATTATAAATAGGCAGCATAGAATATTGTCTGTCATCCAGCGTGATGAATTCTGAGTCATATTAAACGGGCCTCTTCTCAGCAGTAAATGCATACATAGCACAAAGCTGCTGCCTCTAATCACACAGTCACACATTCACTTATGCTTAAATTGATTCCTGTGCAAACAATAGTGAAGCAACAACAGCAGGCAGAGCAGAGATACAGTACTAATGCAAGTACTAATACCAGTAACACAACTCAGTGATGGAGTTCTACACACAGAAAAAGCTGAATTATGACCTGCAGTTTGCAGGAGAAG
>NW_027466455.1:5812500-5835000 GCF_050575085.1 Anarhichas minor | reverse complement strand
CGTGGTACTTATGTCCTTGTGAGGCTCAAAACCACAGTATCATCAGCATATTTGAACATATAGTTTTTATATACTTTGTTACACTTTCCTGCAGTCATTAGTGGACAATGTAGAAAGTAGCGGTGATATCACACAACCTTTTGGGGCCGCTGTGTTGCTGCGTTCGCATTGACCTTGACTTGCTGTGTCTTATTAGTTTAAAAAGAATAAAGCTGTTTAATGAGAGTAGTGTTGACACTCACAACCTTCAGCTTCTCTACAACCAGGTAGAGTTGCACAGTCGTAAACGCTGAACTAAAATCAATCATCTTTCTTTATATAAAGGAAAACTCAAAATACAGGCGTCCTGTGATGATTCAAAATATCATGGAATGTAATGCATTGAGGCTCTCAGTCATTATGTATTGATTTCAAATGTCTTTTTTCGGGCCTCGGTGACAACATAGCCGGTTACAGCCACGATAACAAACATTGACTAGCGAAGAGGTCTATCGATCAGTTTGGCCTATTAATCTGCACCAATAGGACGTTTTACAAACTATCGCTGTCGGTGGAACTGGGCTATGACAGTGGCCGATAGCTGTGCAGCCGCCACCAGTCACACGGGGATCACGGGGGGGGGGGGGGGGGGGGGGGGGGCTTGGCACTCAGTGTTCTCCAGCCCGAAATGCATGACAGACTTCAAATATTGACCCGTTTTCAGTTCTTTCCTGCTCACTCTAATATAAAATGCAACACTATCAGCTCTCTGTTGATAAATCGGCTATCTGCTGTTTCTGGCTCTGAACTAACTTTATTTTATCAACCTTTACAAATCCACTCTCGTCCTCTGCTTTAGAGGTGGCAGCGTTGTCGGATCGCGGTGCAGCTCCGCCTGGTGGAGGCTGCTAACTTCCACAAACCTCAGTCAGATACAGAATCAGTGAGTCATATTCTGCCCCTGCACTCTCTCTGCTGCTAGATGATAGAGATGGCGGGTGGCAGGGGATGCATTTTGGTCATTTTACTAACAAGGGGGACGGCATCCCCCCTCACCTCCCCCTCATCCTCCTTCCAATCACCTCCTGGATCAGTGCACAGCGAGCGGAGGCGTCATGGTGCGGCATAAGCCTTTGGAAATTGGGCCGTTGTCTGAAAGGCTCATTGGGCACTGGTGTTAAGATTGGCCTCTTCCACAAAGGACCGTTGGAATATGGGAACATGCTAATGACAATTCCTCCTCACAGCTTTTGAGGAATTGAAATAGTGTCCCATATTCCTCTGTAGTGTCACAGGGCCTTAAAACCAAAACCTTTATAAAACCCTATAAAGTTTTACTACACTTCCACACATAGTGTGTGTGAGTGTAACCCTAGTTTGTGTTGTGACTGCTGTATTGCTTGTTTTGACCCTGAGCATTGACAAAAATGTGGCCCCTCAGAAGTCTTAAAAGTCTTTGTTTACCGCATCCACTGGACTGCACAAGGAATGGGCTGACCAGGCATTGAAATATTATGAGCGAGTAGAAAAACACCAGACGAATCCTCTCCTCCTCTAATCCTCTTCTCCTTCATCTTAACTGTGTTGTTTCATGCTGTTTGTCTCCTTTCTGTTCACTGCTCTCAGTGTAACAGTCGATGGATAATGGAAGTGGCTTTGAGTCAGGATTATTCTAAATAGACCGTTTTTGCCTTCTTCCAGCTTAGGGACTCCTCCTGTGCTAGGGTGTGTTTTTAATTCAACATTTTCATATGACTCATATGGATCCTAGGGCTTTTTGGAGTGTGCTGGATGTCCATGTTAGTAAAGAGGAATAATGAGCAGAGGAAGTACTCTGAGCTCTACTGGAATGCTTCTTTTCATTAAAACAACATATTAGAAGTCCTGGAGATTGAGAGATCTAAAGGATATGTTATATATCAATGATGGTGTGTTTAAATCCAGGTCATTGCATTTCTTATCATACAGATGTTCCCGTCTTAACTTTGTATCATCCAAAAATACCTTTAAAAATAGGCCCAAAAAACTAAGAAGATGTCCCAATGACAGCACACAGGCCTCCTGAACCTGACCTAAAAGAGCTTTTAAGAATCAGTTAACTGTGAGCCCTTCATGTCCACCAAGTGCTAATGGGCTAAAAAGCCATGTTAATCACAGATAGGATAATTACATCTGGATGTAATTGGAGCATGGCAGTATTTTCTCTTTCATTTAGGGCCGGTGAATTACACAAGATGTCTGGAGATATTAATCAAGTTTAAATGCTAATCTCTCGAGAAAGAAAAGTTTCTTTTCACAAGTTTAAGGCAAGTTAATTAAAAACTTTACGTAGGGAAGGAAAGAGACTTTTATCCCGCTTCAGGTCACAGAGGTGGCAGATTATAGTCATGACTCAGAGGTCTGTCGTGGTCAAGTGGCTAGCAGCCATTTTATTCTTGACTGAGTCCTTTTTTTATTGGACCCTTCCCTTGACTATTAGAGAAATCCTAACACCCTCCTCCCAATCTTATAAAAAAATATAAAAATACTAAATTGGTACAATTTAACGTGCCTGTGGCAAAGACAATAGCCATGTTTTTATGTTGCGTTTTAAGTTGTGTGTCGTTGAACAGAAGATAACAATCAACACTGGCACGTACAAAGATTGCTGGTGGTAGGAGTGAGTAGTATAGATCTAACCTTCTACCACAGTATACGTAATCTCACTTTTGCATTCGACCAGGGGAGTTAAACATATGCCGCGAGGGCCAGAAGCAGCACGCCAAAGGGTCCCATCCGGCCCACTGGAGGACTTTACCAAGTGTCAAAATGGCAGAGAAGTCATTCATTCAAAATTCTCAATAAAATGCACTGCATTTCCTATTTGTCCACTGGGGGTCAAGATGTCCTGATCAGAGTAGCGGGTCTGATAGGCTTTTATAGATTCTACATTCTTGCATACAGGCTACATGACACAACACTGTCAAGTGCAGGATACGGTTTTTGCAGGAGCCGCCGGTGGAAAATGTCTTTGTCAAAAAGGAGAAAAGTGGACACAGAGTGACTAGTTCCTTTTCCTTCACAGAGGTAAATGAGAAGCTGATGTGACTGGTGTGTTCACTGCACCTTTCAGTGCTCAAGGAATATAACCGAATATTTGGCGTAAGTCGCAAAGACAACCGAGAACAGAGAAGATAAATGACTTGTTCAGTGAGACATCTCAGGCTGTTCCTCTGTTTGGTAAATGGATAGTTCATTATTTGTTAACATTTTCAGAAAGTACTTTTAATTCTTTATACTAAAAAATTGTTACTTATAGGTTATTTTTGAATGGTTTTACTGGTCCGGCCTACTTGAAATCAAATGTGGCCCATGAGCTAAAATGAGTTTGACACCACTGTGTTGGACGGTCAATTGCAACATTGCCAATATTGGCTGAATTCCTCCAGAGATAATAAAGGGATAACTACTGTGTGTATACAGTGTAGCAAACATTTGTAGTCGGTATATAGTCATAGTGGGCGACTCGATGTGTCCAAGATACTCGGCAAGATAAGTTGCTGTTCCCGTAGCTGTCTCCAGTGTGTGAATGTTGTATGCATGTTAGTTACAGTCCTGATGCTCATGGTAGCCCTTGCCATCAGTGTATGAATGCTCAGTAAGGAACTGAAGGAGCTGCACAGCTGCAGTTGGATTATATGAGCTGAATGACGTTTGTATTGGTCCTTTATAAAGACCAGGGCCCAATTACCCCACTAGGAGGCCCTGTGCAAAAATATGGTGTGGGCCCCGACTTGTTCCTTTTCCTCTCTGTACAACATGTAGCTCCTGTGTGAGTGTATTTAAGAAAGGCAAGGCAAGTTTATTTGTATCGCACATTTCAACAACAAGGTAATTCAAAGTTCTTCACATAAAACCATTAAAAGCATCAAAACATGAGGCAAAAGAAAAGGAGATTTAAAAACAATTAACAACATTCATTGAAACATTAAAAACAGTCATTAAAACACGAAAAAGCAGTGTGAGAAATAAAATACAGTAGTGAAATGCAGAAAATTGATTAATATCCTTGAATGTGGTTCAATTAAAGGCAGCAAACAGAAACTTTATATTGTGCTTTAGTGGTGCATATTACCAAACAAATGAATCAAATAGTCAAGAACAAATAGAAACACTTCGGCGTGAGATACCATTGCTCATTATATGAGTGTTGTGTAGTCTTTATAAAGTGAATAAATGAAGGTAGAGGAAGGAAAATCCCATTAATACACAAACAGAGCCGATGTGTAGTAAACAAGAAATTAGTGCTTTTAACTTGGCTGGTAGACTTTTAACCTGCAGGCCCACACATACAGGATTATACTGAGACCCAACAGCATATCACATCAACCAATGGCTCGTGTGTGTGTGTGTGTGTGTCTGTGGTTATAGATGTGTAACAGTAATGGGAACTGCCACTGTAGTCGCGGCTGGGCACCACCCTTCTGTGAGAAGCCAGGACTCGGCGGCAGTGTGGACAGCGGACCTGTCCAGTATGACAGTGAGTTCACACACACATACACACACGCACACACACACACACACACACACATAAGGTGAGTCCTGCTATTGTGCCAAGCCGTCCCTCCATCTGCACACTGATGGGATGAATTAGAAAATGGATAAATGTGTATCAAATCCCATGTTTTCCCTCCATGATACTGTTATTAGATTATTTTGTAAAACTGAGAAACCAGGACAGCATCATGAAATGAATTAGATGACGGGCCGACGATGGAGATGTGTGAGAAAGTGTCACCATCTCACTGTGGATTTAGTTTCCAGTACAATACAGTAACTATGTTCATGTCTTCTTCAGTTAGTCGATGTGTCTGATACTGTTATGAGTATATGAAGAATAAACATTCATGTTCATAGTCTATATTTACAACATGCTGCAAATGAAATGCCAAAGGCTCTAGGGAGGTGTTTGATGCTGAGCTTATCCTTGTGTAAAAAGAGCTGTTTGTTTGGTGTTTGTGTGTAAGGATGTGGTGTAAAATACCATTTTTAAAAGAGTTTAAGCGTTTGCTTTTGCAAGAGATGTAAGATATTTATTAATTTGTGTATTGTGTTTTTGGTTTTTGAGTAGAGTTACATAACTGTCGGCCTGTAGAAGTGACAGAGACACATCTGCAAAGACAGTTATTAGAAACCTGAGGACATGAAAACCATTTACAGACTACAGGAGCTATGTAAACATCACATCCCAAGTCTCATCACAAACAGGATATGACTCCCATCATGGATACTGGTGTGTATGTAAACACACTCAGTGTGTGTGTGTGTGTGTGTGTGTGTGTTTCCACAGGTCAGGTGGGGCTGGTGGTGGGGCTGCTGTTTGCCTTCCTGTTGGTCCTGCCTGCAGTGCTGCTGCTCTTCTACTGCTACAGGATCAAGACTTCCTATTACCATAAGTGGCTTTCCCAGAGAGAGAAGAACAAGAGCAACAAGTACTGTATCCCGTCTGTCTGTCTGTCTGACCGTCTGACCGTCCGTCCGTCCATCTGCTAAAAACACATGACAGACGTTACTTGAACTACATCCAGAACAGAGTGGAATTCATGAAATTACATATCGTGTACAGGACACCATTGCGTCATTGTAGGTTATTACTTTTTGACATTCCCATAATTTATCAAACATTAAAAGGTAACTTTAGTATGTTTCAACCTGGAACCATAGACTGTCTATAAGAAGTAGAGGTAGTCATGGTGATGTCCCCCATTGGTTTGTGGACTGCTGTCTTGAAACCTTGAGTTTGGCGATTTCACCGTCACTATCTTGGATCACGGCCATCGCCATGTTGTTTTTTGCAACCATATTTGGAATGTGGAGGAGAGACCTGTCAATCACTGTGTAGCCCCGCCCTAAAGCATCCCCTGCTTTATGGTCTGTTTGACTCTAAATGGACTATAATGTACTAAATGAACATCATGCTGTATTGAAGAAGACTTGAAACTAGAGATTGAGACCATAAACTCATGTTTACAGTGTTTACTGAGGTAATAAATCAAGAGAGAAGTAGAGTCATTTTCTCATAGACTTCTATACAACCAGAGGAGTCGCCCCCTGGTGGACACTAGAGAGAATGCAGCTTTAAGACATGAAGCATCGGCTTCACTCGACAGAACCGAAGGTTGCCGCCTGCCTGGAATCCGTTTTCCAACGTTTTTGTGTCCAAGTGGCTAATGGGGACATTTTTTTAATTGTACCAGTATTGAGCGGGAGCACTGCTCTCTAACTTAGTCTCACTCAAGGAGAAGTCTCGTTGAAAATCCTTGCGAGAGTTGACTTGTTTCCAGTAGACAACGGTGGAAACGTGAGTGAGAGTTGGAGAGAGGAGTGTCAGAGTTTGTTGTATTGGAGTACAGAAAGTTTAGTGTTTTAAAAGATGGTAAATGCAAGATTTCCAAAGGACACTTCTCCTTGAGCGTTAACAAACAGACCGGATCAAGCGAAAGGTAAAGGAAAAGGTTTCATTTCTCTGTAGGGTTCTTTCTAAAATGTTGTCAGACACTTATAATATCAATCCGAGCCTGCCAGTGGCAAAAACAAGCAATTTTAGCGGACGTATAGTGATGGTGAATAAAGGATTACATTACAGCCCGTTTAGCGGCTGACGTCTGCAGCTAACTGTTGTCCCCATTAGTAGGTACAGAAACATGAGGGAAAGAGGGTCCAGGTGGAAAAATACCAAAGTTTCCCTTTAAGCAAAACTAAATCACAGAGGTTAGGTAAGAACAACTAAGACCATCGGTGTAACTCTCATGCTTGATTCTCTCTCTATCTTCGAACTTGTTTGTTTGTTGAAAGACAACAGTGTATTATTATGCAGTTGAGCCTCAATATCACACCATCTGAATGAGAAGGGAGGGAAACAAGGAGGGAAAAGAAGGCAGAAATGAATCATGCATGGACAGAAGGGAATATTTCTAGAAAGGGAAGGAGAGAAGAAAGGGGGAATGTGGCAGCGGAATGGATTAAAAATAAGGTCAGGGTGGGCGAAGTAAATAAATGAGAAACGGAAAGGAGGAAGGAATGTGTTAAATCACAGGACAGGACAGGAAGAAGGGAGGAAGGAAGGAAGTGTGCACTGCAATGTCTGCCAGCGCTCCAAGCAGATGGATGCATACACCGGAACATCTCTACATCAGCATGAATGGCAGCATTTTGTGCTGCAGCTCACCTCCATCGGAACCAAACAAAATCCTGTCCCCTCCTTTGTGAGCACTGGCATATCGCTCACCTAGAGAGACTGCCCCGTCATAACATCGGCTGAGTTAGTGCCTCTGAAAATACTCACGCGTTCCACAGTGATTTACACAAATGTCTCTGGAAATCATCCAGCAGTGCAACAGCCTTTGAAAGACTCTGACCTTCCAAATAAAGACCAGGAGAAAGTATTAATATTGGTGAAATTGAGCCTCAGCTGGAATTGACAGTAATTACAGCTAAAGGGAGACAACTAAATGACGCTATAGAAAACTGAGCTGCTAAGATGATTAAAAAGACTTTTAACAGCACAAGCGACACTGAAAACTCTCTGCTTTTTCTGTTTTGTTCCATGTCCAATCATTTGGGTTCATTTACAGTTCAACAGTGGCTCGAGCTGATTAAAGGCCTCTCTAAGCATATATACATCCAGTCTAAGAGCCATGCAGTACATACATACACTGACTTTACTCACCAGTTTATAAAGTGCAGTACACCTCTACGGTCTAATTTAATGCAATGCAACGACCCTGCAGTAAATGCTTTCTTTGTGAAGCTCATAGTTTTGAGGTTGACTGTAGTCAGCCGTGTTGTTGCTCTAGATGTGTCTGCAAACGTATAGTGGAAGGAACATGTACATATCAAGTTAGAGGTAACCTGTTGACTTTTAAAGCACTACTGCATATTTTAAATGAAAGAAAGGTGTTGCTCAAAGTGACGAATCCACAGAGAATTATCCCCATCGCTGCAGTCTTCATTCTCACTGCTCTCATCAACCTGGTTTCCAGCAGCAGGAAACTGTTTCCACTCTAGCAGCAGCCAACAGACACAGTTAGAGACGAGCTGGTGGACAAAGTGAAGCATTTAGCAGATGAAGAGACAGATATTTTCCAGTCTTAGGTGGAGACCAAAGCAGAGCTAAACTAGAGACCATCTAGTGATGGGGTCACACCAGCCGGGACGCCAAACTGTCCCAGGATGTAAAGTTCCACTTCTAGCACCCTTGTTAGGACCACACCCGTCTTCAGACTCTTTTGAGAACCTTCGTTTTGGTCTTTGTACACCTGTAAAGTTTTCTGAATGCATCTTGTATGCTTGTGATGCTACCACAGTGACAAAAATGTGTCAGACAGAATGATAGACAGATAGAAGTACCGTATTTTCCGCACTATAAAGCGCACCGGATTATAAGGCGCACCTTCAATGAATGGCCTATTTTAGAACTGTTTTTATATATAGGGCGCACCGGATTATAAGGCGCATAGAATAGAATAGCGTCGTAAGCGTGTCTCTTGAAAGGTGCCATTTTGGGGTCTTTATACACACAAGTGGTGTTGGACTAGGAGTAAGCACAGTACCGGTGTTTACCGCGGTGCGGCTTTGTAGTTTACCAGTCGTACTGAAACATTTTGACAGAGCGCCGTGTACAACCAGTATGGATCAACCAATTAACCAATTGATCCATATATAAGGCGCTCCGGATTACAAGGCGCACTGTCGTTTTTTGAGAAAATTAAAGGCTTTTAAGTGCGCCTTATAGTGCGGAAAATACGGTAATCTAAATCTCTTCTGTGGTAATTCCTGATGCAGTTAGTCTCCTGGACCACATTTTGCCATCATGACACACACACAGACTCAAGGGGTGGTACAGAGAGTGAATATTGGACTTACGTTCATCAGGTGGACACATAACTCCAGATGAATGATATTATTGCTCTGTGTCTGCTGGATGTGTAAATAGGCAACGTTTGCTAATAGCCATATCAACTCCATAAGGTGACACTGTGTCAGCTAACTCCTCTCACATCATCCTGGATGAGGAACTTCATGTTGCCGTCTCTTCTGTCTCTTTTCCCTCCTGGGTTCCTGAAATGAACATTAAGAAGAGCGATGGTTTATTTTCTGCCTGCTCTCATCCCTCTGCTCAGAACGGAGGCATCGGTGGAGAAAGGGAAGAACGGCCATCTGAATCCTGCCTTTCACCTGAAGGTGGTCGGACCAATCAACAAAGCTAGCAGCCACAAGGGGGTGAGTGGTTTGTGTGTGTGTGTGTGTGTGTGTGTGTGTGTGCGTTGGGTATAGAAATAAAAGAAATGGAAGGAGGATGGGGAGATGGAGGGGTGGTGACTGTTTCTCTTGCTGTGTTTTAGTGAATAATCGAGCGTCCATGTGGTTGACCTTCATATTTAATGGGCTCATTTTACAGCAGCTTGTTATATTGTGTGACCACTTAGAGTCTGCTTCCTCCCACGTTCACAACACTCCCCAACTGGTTCAATGTGCCTTCAGCATCATTTCATCATGTTGTTGTTTGCTTGTTTTTTAGCTTTTACTTAATTGGATGTAAGCAGCTCAGGGTTATTGTACATTTGTCATTGGCAAGGAAAGAAATACAAAAAGGAGCAAGAAAGGAGACAGGAGAAGGAAAAGGAGGGATAAAGAATTTAAGGAAAAGGGGGCGGAAATCAATAAGTGTCAATAAGAACAATACGAGTGAACATTATTCATCCAGCATCTTGAAGACCAATATAGTTCAGTGGTATTTATAGTAATAGTAACTAATGACACAAACACTCAAATAAATATATAATATAATGAGAGCTTAACAACAATTGGGAATGGAATTACCAAAAACAAATCAATGGAAATACTTCGTTTCCAAACTTCTTTTTACTGTTATTATTTGTTGATGCAAATTTCTTACTAGTAAAAATTTGAGTTACTAAAAAAAAAGGGTGATGACTGAAAACATAAAAAAAAGGAAAGAGACAGGAGAGGGTAAACTAAATACATTCATAAACTGAAAACACAAACAACTCCCAGACTGGACGATGCTGTGGTAGCAAACTGCCAATCACAAGGTCACCACGCCCCCCCCCGCCCCCGGATTTAATGTCTATTTAACTCTAAATGGAAGTATAGTTTACGAAATGAACATCATTCTGTATTGAAGCAGACTTGAAGGGCCACGGTCAAAATTCAGTATTTGAGGGAGGAAAGGGCTCTGGGGTCATCCGGATCAATAGCTATAGAGAGTAGGGTATCGTCTGCATAGTTATGAAGATCAATACTGTGCTTATTGGCTATGACCCTAGTTGTAAAATATGAAAACGGAACCCCATATGGAGTATTCTTTGCTTTGTGATCTAATATCTAATACGACTGTTCCATTTTAGGACCCATTTTCCAACCTTTCAATAAGAATGATAACAATGATAAAAGAGTATCAGAGGGTACACTGAGGTCCAAAAGTAAGATTACATTTTTTAACAATTCACACGTTTCTATTTTGGGGTTATTTACTATTTTCAGGAGTTACATTTTCGTCCTATCCCTCCCACTGAATCCAGACTGGAACTTTTCCAATAAAGTGTTGCTATTATTTGAACCAATAGACTTGCGTTTCAAAGTTGACGCTAAGGACAGCTGGTTGAAAATTGAATTTGTTTGGCTCGTGTTTTCATTGTTGTCTTTGTTGTGATTCTAGCTTCCTCACACCAGCAAAGAGGTCTTGCCTCTCAGACCAGGCCCTTTGCCGAATGGCACCCAGCCAGTCAACATTGTGCGACCTCTGAGACCTGCCCAGTCTCCCCGGGGTGGTCCCCGGGATCTCAAAGTGGCTCGCCCGCCTCTGCCAGCTGGCAAGCCCCCAGCAGCCCCACCTAAATCCCCCTCAACCCCACAGAGACTCAGCCCGCCCAAGAAACCTCTGCCCCTCAACCCCACACGATTTCCACTGGTAGGGTCCTTTTTGACACCTTTCTGTGCTGTACTTGACTATAATTGAATTTTGAAACTATAATATCAAAACCATCCCGGATGATGTTAATGTCAGAATAGAGCAACATCCAGGCAGGGAGCCACCAAGGATATCAACTTTAGGAAAGCAGAAAGCAATACTTATCTCTCTTCACATTAGAATGGGACAGCTGTCTCTTGCTATTAAGTATAGGGAGGATGCTGTAAAGGCATCTCTATTCATAGTGGTTTGATGTTCAGAAAAAAGACCTTCACTTTTATTTCCATAATTTTGCTCACCAACAGGGCATCAGCACGAGCTGTCAGGCAGCCTGACAGCTGTTAAATGAATCTCCATTTCACCAATACCACCTACAGTAAGAGCTTCTTCAAAACACACCACATGCTGTGAGCTCAGGTTTGCTACAAGGCAGTGTAGCATACATTACCATTACCTTAGTCTTGGAACAACCGCTCACTAGAAGGGATTCAGTCAGATTGATAAGGGGAAAATTGGAGAATATGTACAGAATAACATGATTGAAGCTCTATTTGGATGAGATTGGCATAACGGGTGGGGAATGAGATATGCACTGTGCTCCTCTGTAATCTAACTCATTGGTCCAACATCGTAAGATTGCAGGATGTGGTCTGTAATAGACATGGACGTTCAGCAGAACTAGCCCAGAGAGAGAAGCAGTGCACTTTCTCTTTCTCTCATGATGGCTTTCCTTTCTTTTCTCTCCTCATATTGGTTTCCAAATAGGCCTTTTTGTGTTTCTGTCTATCAGAGTAGCAAAAGCATTTTCGTCCATATTCATGCAAAAGTCTAATTTCACACTAAGCTGATATTAAAAAAAGGAGTACAAGCGCCCTTCATGCAGAAACAAACTCTAAGATCCATTTTGGAATACAAGGATGACATTCCGGACCGGATTTGAACTACAGGCCAACCATCCAGTTCACAGACAAACAACAGTGAATTAAAGCTGCAATCATGAGTGGGATGGGGGTGAAACATTACACAGATGCGCTTTGGACGGGATTAGAATCACTGACCAGCGCAGGTAATGTTACAATCACTCGACCTCCGTGAGACAATTAAATCCTTTCCAAATGGGGCTTAAATAAAATAAAATAAAAACAAGACTACAACTGCATGGCTTCTGTCTCACCGGTAATTTACTACAAATGAAATGTTCAGGTGTTTCCAGAGCAGCTGTTGTTCTCAATAATCTCAGGTGCTTCGCTTGTTGCTTCCTTGTTGATGCTTAGAGTCAAAGCAAATCTTTTTTGACCTGTTAGTAGAGCTCAGTTCTAACACAGAACCAACATCTGGAAAACATCCTAAGAGCTCGGGTCGTATTGGGTTTTGTACTCTCAACATACTGTATTTACACAGATGAGGAGGGATCAGTCTAATAAGTGTCAGACTTTGAAAAGCTGTGTGATAAGAGAACTCCTCCTGACTGCAGCTAAATAGCTCATTTGTAAATGTAATTCAGAGATATTGCTAAATACACAGAGCTAATGAGGAAACGGCTGGACTCTCTGTATCAGAGTACTTCATAGATGAATTTGATCTAAACCCTGAAGAAATAATGAATACAACCGCAGTGTGTTTCTTTCCTATTGATCTATCTTCTCTAATCAGTGCTTCTCTGTGAAGTGTAAAATGCCTTTAATGCCAAGTTCTGAATGTCATATTGCTTTTTTCTTGTTTGTGTCAAATATCCAATATTTAATGTGGTTGACATTGCGATGTGATTGCTGTGGTGTCGAGGTGATTTTAATCTACTGCGCCTGTGTGAAGTGGGACTTCTCGTCTTATCAGCTAGCTGAACAGATTCCGGAGACAACCTGGATCCAGTCCAGTACAGAAACTGAGATGGAGTTCTCCTCCCTGCTGTGTCCATGTGCCAGGGATTTAGTGCTGTACACCGTGTTGGCGGTGATCACACTTCTTCTACTTCTTCATAACCCTGACTCTGCTTTTTACTTTATCTTTGTATTCTAGCAGTTTGCAAATGTATAATACATTTTGTTGACACCTAATCTCGTTAGTATGTTTTGGTGTCCTGTTGCATCTGAATGCTGAATTATGGAAATGTCAACAATCCATATTTCTCTTTGTTCTCTTTTAGTTAGTGTCTGAGCTGCAGCCCAGACCGTCCCCCTTCCCTCCTCAGAGGCCTCTCCCCCTCAGCCCAGCCAGAGGAGCCTCCCCCACAGTGAGTCCAGCCCGAACCCTGGTCTCCAAACCCTCCCCGGGCCTGCTGGTCATGATGCCCCCGGCAGTGGGACCCAAACCTATGGGCAAAGTCTCAGCCATCCCCCCTCTCAGAGCTCTCAGGTGGGCAAACACACAGACATACTGTAGGTTAGGGTCTTCTGTTCTCTTTCCTCTCTGTTATAAAATGAGAGGGTTTTATTTCTCCTGCTCAGGGAAAAGTGTCACAGAGCAAAGGTTTGAACGTTGAAAGGTCAATCACATCATTTCATTGCTATGTAACAGTTTAACAACAACTTAAAATGCTTAATTGCTCTCTTCAGCAATTTGCATTAGCAACAAAAGCCCTTTCAGACTTGCACATCTTCTGAGGCATTTTAACCTGTTGGTCTCAAGTTTCAATAAGCACCCTGGTCACTTCTACTTAGAATTTTAAACTTAGTAACATTTCCACATCACTTTAACACGGAACAGGTCGGAATGAAATGCACAGCCCAGTCGCCATGAACAAATGTTGGCATTGTACGTTTACAAAGTGCAACGAGCGATGTGCAGAGCAACTGACAAAGTATATTGAGCGACCGTTATTGAAAGTGACATGGTATAATAGCGAGTATAACAAGCAAGAAAGTTAGTTATGTTACTTTGTTACGTTTTGTTGTTACGTTTCATTGTTACTTTACGTTTTTACTTTAACTTGTTACTTTACGTTGTTACGTTTCATTGTTACTTTACGTTTTTACTTTAACTTGTTACTTTACGTTGTTAGGTTGCATTGTTAATTTGCTTTGTTACATTGTGTTGTTATGTTACGTTGTTACTTTACATTGTTTCGTTGTTACTTTACGTTGTTAGGTTGTGTTGTTAATTTGCTTTGTTACATTGTGTTGTTACTTTACGTTGTTACTTTACAGTGTTACGTTGTTACTTTACGTTGTTACTTTACATTGTTACGTTGTTACTTTACGTTGTTACTTTACATTGTTACGTTGTTACTTTACATTGTTACGTTGTTACTTTATGTTGTTACTTTACATTGTTACTTTACATTGTTAAGTTGTTACTTTACATTGTTACGTTGTTACTTTACGTTGTTACTTTACATTGTTATGTTGTTACTTTACGTTGTTACTTTACGTTGTTACTTTACATTGTTATGTTGTTACTTTACGTTGTTACTTTATGTTGTTACTTTACATTATTACTTTAGATTGTTACTTTCCAATCTTACTTTACTTTGTTACTTTACATTGTTACTTTACGTTGTTACTTTCCATTTTCACGTTGTTACTTTACGTTGTTACTTTAGATTGTTACTTTACATTGTTACTTTACTTTGTTACTTTACGTTGTTACTTTACGTTGTTACTTTACGTTGTTACTTTACATTGTTATGTTGTTACTTTACGTTGTTACTTTATGTTGTTACTTTACGTTATTACTTTAGATTGTTACTTTCCAATGTTACTTTACTTTGTTACTTTACATTGTTACGTTGTTACTTTACATTTTTACGTTGTTACTTTACGTTGTTACTTTAGATTGTTACTTTACATTGTTACTTTACTTTGTTACTTTACGTTGTTACTTTATGTTGTTACTTTACGTTGTTACTTTACGTTGTTACGTTGTTACTTTACATTGTTACTTTACATTGTTAAGTTGTTACTTTACATTGTTACATTGTTACTTTACGTTGTTACTTTACGTTGTTACGTTGTTACTTTACGTTGTTACTTTAGATTGTTACTTTACATTGTTACGTTGTTACTTTAGATTGTTACTTTACATTGTTACATTGTTACTTTAAATTGTTACTTTACTTTGTTACTTTACATTGTTACGTTGTTACTTTAGATTGTTACTTTACATTGTTACATTGTTACTTTAAATTGTTACTTTACTTTGTTACTTTACATTGTTACGTTGTTACTTTACATTGTTACTTTATGTTGTTACTTTACATTGTTACTTTACGTTGTTACGTTGTTACTTTACGTTGTTGCTTTACATTGTTACTTTACATTGTTAAGTTGTTACTTTACATTGTTACGTTGTTACTTTGCGTTGTTAAGTTATTATTCTAACACAAACCACTTGAGGACTGTTGTGTGCATAGTATCAGGGTGCCCCCTCAATGATTGCTAGTCCAGTAATTGGAGAGGTAATTCTTGGTGTCTAAAAGTCATCACTCCCTGCAAAGAAACAGTGCAAGCTCAGCACGGTAGAGATTGGGGAGTGACGATAATAACTTTCTCCTCAGGGGAGCTTAAACTTTGAGCCTACAGGTGGATGTAGGGCTCACGAGGAAGTGGGGCTTATGAAATGTTACATGAACAGCATCAGACCTGAGACTTGACCACACCCAACATGGTCCACCTGGTTTTATCTAGTGCAGTGACCGTTTGGGGCGTGGCCATTCAGAGATCGTTCCCATTCGGAACGGTTGGCTCCCAGTTTTGATGCTTGCAGCATTGTTGACAGTATTCCTATCCAAGTTTACAAACCATGCAATGCAATGACTTAGTTCTCCATCAGCAATACATTTTCATTGTGTTTATGAGTACCATGCCCTCAGTCTAAAAGCCTGTACTTACTTTTTTGACGATTTTTTCTGTAGATATAATAAAAGTCAGACGGGGAAACCTCAAGGTGATGATCGTTCCTCATGTTTTTATGGTTCCTCTGCTCCTATGATCTAGTAGATCGATCAAAATGTCTCTACATCTGGTCTCTCTGGCAATACGAAGATCAGAGCTCACACTTAACATCAGCTGCTGGTGAGACCCTGTTAGTTCAGAGACTTGATGAGAGGAAAGAGCAGCCTGTATCACACTTTACAAATCCCCAGCAAAGTGTGTCTTTGTGTTCAAAGTAGGATTGAACTGTGTATGGAAAGCAATAGAACGGGTTAAAAATCAATATCTTTGGAATACACTGACGGATGGCTGGTATTTGTGTTTATGACACCTGTTCTTATGATAATAGCTAGTTTTAATCCAGGAAATTCCTGCATGACTTTATTCTCATTAGGGTGGAAAGTTTTTTACTGAAATCTTTCAACTTAAAAAGTGAAAATTTTGTCTCAATATCTCAGATTTTTCGGACTTTGTATGTCACATACCACATAACTTCAATGTCTATGGTTCCATTCCAGCAGAGGACCTGTGTTGCATGTCATACTCTCTTTCCTCGTTTCCTGCTTACCTCTATCCTATCCTCTGTAATTAAAATGCCTACTTCCTAACAACAAGACCACGTCCACCAACCTAATTTATTATCTTGTCATTTTGAATTTGTCATGATTTCTTTGGATTTTGGACGGTGTATGGTTCATGGGGCTTGGCTCATTGGTATGTTTTAAAACATCAATGGAGCTCTATGGCACAGAGGAAGAAGAGATGTCAGGCTGTGATACACACAATACTTGTTCTTACCCGATTCCAAAATATGAGAAAGTCAGTATGCTGTATGAGGTTGACATTAAAATAGAATCTCTTCTTTTTGTCCTTCTCCTTCCAGACCGGTCCCAGGTGCCAAAGCAAACACAGCCTCGCCTCTGCCACGAAAATGACCTTCTCCTCCACCCTCCACCCTCCGAGGAGGCAGCAGCTGACAGCCTATTTGCACTAAAGAGACGGTGGCCGGTAAACCACAGAGCTGTCGCACACACCAGAGGAGGACCAACACAAATTTGAAACCTGAGACACGAAAGAACAAACAGGAGTCTTACCATTCAAAATGAAACCTCCCTTTCATTCTCTACTTTAACCCCACCCCCACCCTCCTCCTCCTCCCAGCGCGCTGACATCAACCACAACGACGCGGTTTTGCACGGAGGCTTTGCAGACTGAGACAAGTGTTATCCCTGGGGGACGGTCACATTTGCCAAATCAATTTTTTTACGGATTATTATTTGTTTTTTTAAATATGTTAATGCTGTCTGTGTATAAACAATGCATTTTGTTGACTGTTGTTCTGTTTACAGTTTGTGTTACGTCACGTTTTATGATTTATGTTATGTGCCAAAGAGGTCTCTTCATGCCTGGGGTGTGTCCCAAAATCTTCTTATGTCACCTTAAGTTTACCGCAAGTCAACTCCTCTATACTTTTAAAATTGATTGTGTTGTATGTGGGACGTCTAAAGTACAAATCTGGAGATTCAGTGGCCTATCGGGAGGGAGGGAGAGCCAATCACACAGCAGCTTCTCTTCAACACTGTTTACATGCTGGAGGATTTGACGGATGCGTGGGACTTGCAGGACACACCCTCGGTCGCTCATGTTGATTTGAATGTCTTTCGCTGTGTGTTATGACTTTTGAATTGTTACATAAAATATTTTTACAAAACTATCAAGTCTTTTTGTTTTTTCATTCCATATGCTATTATGTGATGACAGCCTGTTCAGTATGAATGAATTACTGCAATGTCTTGACTTGGGAAGCTGAATGTGTCATGCTTTCTTCAGGCCAAAGTCTTTTCAAAGGAGCACAAATGAAAGTTGTGTCCAATAACAGACATTAAAAACAGATGCTATTCTGTGTATTATGGCAAATGTCCAGTGTTTTTGGAGCTTGACCGGTACTTCGGAATAAAAAAACACCCCCTACTTAAAGAGTAACTTGACGCCAGGCTGAAAAGCAGTGTTTTGCTGCACTCTTTTGATTTTCTCAAAATGTTCTGTTCATAAAAATCAGCTCCAGATCCAAACATTCTACATTTTCCAGAGCGTCACGACCGGTGTCACAGGAAAATCAAAAAGCATTGAAGAGCACAATAGGCCATTCAGAAGCTGAAGGTTGTATAGTCGTAATTGGGATCATTGGGCCAATAGTATTTATTTAATAATCCAATCCTTCCATTTAGTCTTAAACATTTAGTTATATATTTTTGTATGAATTTAAAACGTATCTTTGCTTGCGTTGGACAAACTGTAAAAACAATATGTTTTTTCTCATCATGGTAAGAGTGACCTCAATCTAAGAAAAGAGCAAGAACAAATTAAAGAGGAGGGCCGTTTTACGATAAAGTACTGCACATTATTTTCAATTTACACCCCTCACTCAAAAGACAGAAGCGAACAGACGTTGTGCTCTAATGCAAACCACTTATTACCTTGTGATTGACATTCAAACTAACAAAACATGTTTTAAAACCACCTCTGCAACTTCAGCCGTGACAGGACACAAGTCAGTGCCATCATCTCATCACGGTGCCGCACTGTCATATTCTGGAAATGATTCTTGTTTTAGTATTTACAAGCAGTGAAGAAGGGGGTAGCACGTGCATTCTTACTTGTCCTGAACACATTTGCTGTGTTGGACCTCTTGAGTGTCGGCTTTTCCCTGACTTTGCATTTGTAAATGACTCACATTGCTTTTGATGCGGAGCACCTGGCTGAAGTTCAGTGCTGTAAAACCTGTTGTCTGAGTGTAAAGGTTCAATGTGTTCCATTGGTGAGGAGGTCTGAGGAGGTGTAGGCTTTCATTGTGTCCATTAAGGGCAGTCAGTCCTCGTCTTTGTCTTCTGTTTCTTATGAAAACAAAGAATCTCACAGCGGGGCCACAATGATCTTATAGTTCCTGCCTGACGAGCCAAGTATGAAGTCTTTACATCATGGGTCATCTCCACTCTCACCTGCCCTTAATGGATTCTGCTCTGATGGAAATGAGATATCAGAGCGGCAGCTCTCTTCTCCCTGGAGACTAATGCATTGGGAGAGTCAGCAGTTCGAGTGGAACGCTATCGGACAGCGAGGAGGAATGGCCTCGTGGGGAGACGTATCGATGTAGACGTTTTCCCAGCCCATTACCAGCCAGGGCACCCGGCACCCAACCAAACCTGTGGGCTGAATTCTGCACCAGACAGCGGACGTGATCGAAATGAGGAGAGCTGAGTTTTTCCAGGACCGCTGTCTATGAATCACGTTCTGTGCAGCCACAGGCCTGAGGGCGGTGAATAAATATGTTGATGTCTTCCCTCAGGCTAGCCTTCAGTAGGCAAGCTACATACGTGAAGTGAGGGGTTTATAAAAACACAAGCCAGTCAGGTTCTGCTCCAACAATAAACTCTGATAACAGCAACAGAGAGCACAAGTCCTGACGTGACATCCGAGCTAGCTGCTGTTCATACTACCTCCCACGCTCGCTTCCTGAGGGGGTCTCCGGTTATTTTGTTTGTTAAATGAAAGTTTCTGGGGTTTACCCAGTAACAGGACAACAGCACTTCCTATTAAATTCAGGTGTTAATACAAAACTATAATGGAATATAATACAGTATATAATACAGTAAGGCTCCCAGGCCATCTGTATTGCTTTCAAGCATATATTCTCCTGTAGATCCACTTTTCTCCTTTAATGTTATCTCTGCTGAGTCTACACACATGTAGTCATGATTAACTCTGACCTCTTCAAATGTGCAAATGGAATTAATGCATTTCAATGATACATTTATTCATTTTAATTTATGTATAAACACCTGGACTTTAACATCTCAGATGAGCTTCAACATAAATTTCTGCACATCCAAAACTTATCCCACATATCTGAGAAGTTGAGAATAAAGTAATTCAATGAGAATAAAGTCGGGCAACGGTTATGGCAACACTACACGCAGAACTGCAACAAGAACTACTTGGTTTAGGTTTGTAGAATATTGTGGTTTGTGTCTTTAACGATGCTGTTTTTTGTTTTTGTTTTTACAGAAAAAAAGTCTGATTTTATTGTTTAGCATACAAAAAGCTTAAATGTACGATGAAGTTTGGCAAATAAGGCACTGCTTATATTAAACACCAGTATCCAAATGGTGTTTGTTAAAGCAGTAGTTTCATATTTTGGGGATTCTGCCGAGAGTTCATGAGGAGGTCGATACCTCTCGTGTCTTTCCGTTAAATAGATTCTGCAGACAGCTGCTGGTGAAAACTTGAATCCTCTGAGAGCACGTTGTGTAAATGTCACGGATTTCTGCCTGTTACATTTTTATATTTCCTGTGCAGATCTGATCGATAATGGCACAAGATGAAATGTCCGAGGGTCATCACAATCTTTCGTCATCTGTGGAGCATGGACATCCACAGCGCATTTCACAGCAAGCTGGCCTGTAAATGTCAGGAATAAGCGGGGGGCCTCCTGACATCCACGGGCTTCAGGTACTGTTTGAGAGAGACCAGCTGCCCCTTTTGCAGCAGTTTAAGATTATTCGGTCTCTGCTCCATCATGTTGTGCTCTTTGATGTCTCCTTTTGGTATGTTGGAGTAACTCTTGCATGAATGGGGTTAATGGTGTAATCCCTCACTGAATAAACTGACTCATGGCTATAAATGGAAACAATCTGTTGGAAGCCTCGTGGCCGAGAACACTGACAATCTCCAAACAGAAAGTCCTTTGAAACCCACAGTCGCTGTGATTCAGCTTCAGAGCTGCAGATCAGACTAAAGACAAAACCAGCTGCTACAGACGGTTTCATCTCCTCTGCTTCGAGGCAGTCTGACCGTCTGAGCAGTCGGAGCTGGACGGACACATCAGAGTCTCTCATTCAGCTGTTGTGCTGAGTTCACACAGGCAGCTGCAGCATGCTGCCAGCGAACATCAGCAAGTTAGTTAAACTGGTGGGATCAGCAAGAATTCCTCGCTGTAGTAACGGAAAAATTATAAAGGCAGAAAAAATCTAGTTCCAGGTCATAATGTCAATAAATCAGCTGTAGAAAATGACAGGTGACAGAGAGGGGAAAACTGGCGCTGACTTAATAATTATTTTTAGGATTAGTTTGACATTTTGAGAAATTGATTTTCTTGCCTAGTTAGAGGAGACAATTAATTAAATAATTAAGATTAAGCAAATAATCATATTTCCCAAAATGTTGAAATATTCCTTTAATCGTTGAATTGGGCCATTATATCCAGTGCTATAGCTTTGAGGACACTAGATCCATCCTCGCTATTTTCATGTGTATTAAGCAACATGGACAGAGTGAATAGATTCTACAGTATAAATTAACTCTTGGTGGCTAATTCCAGTATTTTTTTAACTACTCAATATATTTAAATTTTAGTCCAGCAAATACAAATAATTTACCCACCACAGTTTTGCTCCTAACCGTGAATTTAGTGGGAAATTATGAGAAAATGACCCTCATCATAAGAGACCTTTGAATAAACACACTGAGACATTGTGACGTGTCTCAGTCAGACACACAGCTGTGAATAATACAGCTGATTGCTTCGGTGTGGCGTGCTGCAGGCTGTCACGCTGCGAGGGCCCCCTGCGACTCATGAACGGAATGGAGCCATCTTTAATGTTATTAGTAACACCTGCGCTTTTGCTAGTCAAAATGTCTGCTGTGGAAAATAGTTTGAGGGCGAATGATCAGTTGGGATAATTGTTTAAATAAAGCAATTTAGTCTGAATATCGGGCTGGCAATAACCTACAATAAAGGAGTTTTTTGGCGTTTGGTCAGTATTACTGCGACCTATCTGAGACTACGCGAACTTCGTCATGTGTGCCTCATTTCGGCACGAGACAACCGCAGTCACAGGAGTGTCTCCAGCCTTCCTGCTAGTAGCCGAAGGTAGGATCACATGTGTTTAACTACCATAATACAGTGGGACGAGATATAACGGCCACATAACCTCAACTCCTTTAGTAGCTTAATAATAGTACTCTTTTCATCTCGGCGTGTATTTGCATACCGTAATATATGTATACTTAATTTACATATTTCTGAAGTTTGGTTTAAGTCACTCATAATCTTCAATGCTAACGTGCGACAGCGTTGACACGGTTTGTGGCAGTGGGCGGCGTCAGCACATATTTTTAACTTCTATTTGCCTTGAGGTGAGGGTCATGATAGCCGTGTGACTGGTTTGCATGTCACTCTAAAGTCCGTAGCTAAGGTATGGCCTCACCGCCTGAAGGGGCCAAGTGGGATACAAAAACGGAAGGTAGGCCACATTACTCGACATATAACTAGATTGTTTTCTCGCTCTTTGTGTATTTGAAAAGAATATGGTCCAATATGCAGACTTGTTCTATGGTTAGCTAATGTTAGCTGTAAGCACCCAGTCATCTTGCTAACTAGCAGTAACTTGGGTCGTTGAACAACCTTTCCTGGCTCAGTAAAATATCAGTAAGCATAAAACGTTAAAGACAATAACTACATGGGTGGCAGAGCTCTTCCTTCATACACTCTTATATTTATGTTTTACCACTAACTAAACGATTTTACAGGGCATGCGGAACCAAGTTCACAAGCACGAATTCTGCCCGCTTACTTAGCTGCACCACCGTTAGCAACAGGTGCTGCTGTTAGCACATGAAGCT
>NW_027466455.1:5687500-5805000 GCF_050575085.1 Anarhichas minor | reverse complement strand
CTATCATCTGCACACAGGGTGTCATGCTCTCCTGGTCTGTGTGTTGATCTGTAGCCTCGGGCAGCTGTCAGCCCACAGGCTAACCGCACAGTCAGCATCGGACCCACAACTGTTGTTCACCTGATGTGTTTACAAACTGACACATTTGTATGAACTGAGGTGAACGGTTGAGAAGATGATTCTCAGTTTTCTACAACCCACATTTGAATGAGGAACGCACAACTGAAAACAATGTCAGCGGTAAGTGCTTGTTTCATATTTCTGTAATTCTTTTTCTTGGTCATAACTAAATGTTTATACATCATAGTGAAGCATGCTGATGGAGCCCCAGCGTGAACTGAAACCATGAGTCACTTGCTGTTATTGCCTGTAAAACGTTTTCTCAAAGCTCATTTATTCCATTACATTGCCCCCAAATATCATATTTTATGTCTACTTTTGATGTTTTATACTCAACTCTGTTGAGTGTAATGGTAGAAACCCTCCAGTAGTAGTTAATGATTCGTCTACGTGAACTCTGAGAACCTGCTGAACACCCATTCTTTGCTTTTTTTATTCTTGACTCGCATGCTTTTCATTTTCAGTTTTCTAATTACATTCTTATTCTTTCTAAAGTGTCTGTTATGATTTCTGAAATATTGTATTCCAATATTATTGATTAGTAGTAAAACTACTTTTTATTGTATATATTTTACAAATCATTTTTAAAGATGCACATGTTGTACCCCTGAAAAAAGGGGGATAAATAATCACGAGAGTGATATGATGTTTTTCCTCAGCAAGAACTTTACTGCAATGAGGAAAAGATCGCGATTTCCCCGAGATATGTGGGTGGAGACCAAAGCAATCGATCTCAGACTCTACACAATTCAGAACAAAACAAACGATGCAAGAAAACACAATCTTATTATCTCAACCACGTATTCATGTGTGATGTGTTTTAACTCCTGGTTTCCGTAAATCGTAAAGTTATCTATGAATGATCCTCTCAATCACATTACATTCCACACAATAGACCATGAAATTACTATTTTCCTTAACTTATAAAAATGCATGTTTTCCAACTTGTCACACTCTCTCCTACAAAATAAATGTCGTCCCGACATTAACTCAAACATTTTCCTGCAATTAAACAGTCTCTTATGAACTTGACACTGAAGATCCTCTTCTGTAAGCTGGTGCTTGAACAAAGGTCAAGGGTCACGGCTCAAATAGTCCATATTCACAGTTTGTGTTTGTTGACTGTCCATTATAACAGTACATATATGTCTTTGAATACATATAGGGTGACTGAAGGTAGTATGGCTGTAAGGGTGGCAACCATGGGACCAGTCCTGGTACGGGGTAGAAAGGTAACAGCTGTGGTGTTGACTGGATATTGTAGCATGAAGGGATACCAAGCTGATCATAGGTGAGGCGTCTTGGCGGATGTCTCTCTCTTTGTGGCAGCTGGTAGGCCGGCTCTACAGGTTCAGCAGCAGCACTTGATGATGGAGAGGTATCTGGTGAGCGATCATCAGGCAGATTTCCAGCAGGTACGTTTATCTCCTCATCAGGCAAGTTTTCAACAGGTGTGCTGGCCTCATCCAGCTGATCTCCCTCAGGAGGCTGTGCTGGCATGGCAACAGGGACTGTCACTCCAACTCTCTGTTCCACTGACAGGGGCCCATGTTCAGGCTCCATCTCTGGTTCGGCAGGCAACGTGGAAACCTGAAATGGCTCATACTGAAGGTCATATTCATCTCCACTGTCTTCATCAGACTCTTGAAGCTGTAATGCAGGCTGGTGTCTTTGTTTCTGGTTGCTTTTGTCATTTTTGGTCACTTCTGGTTGTGTCTCAAAAGGTAGGTAGTCACAGGACATGAGCAAATTTCTGTGCAGGACCCTGGAGCGTCCCTTACCCCTTTCTGGTCTTAGTTCATAAATCGGCAGGTCAGAACCCATTTGTCTCACTACTGTGTGAACTGTGTCTTCCCAATAGTCACGAAGTTTTCCTGGTCCTCCTCTTGGCGTCAGGTTTTTGATCAGAACCCGCTCACCAGGCTGTAGCACTGAACTCCTAACTTTTGTGTCATAATGCTCTTTACTCCTTTCGGCAGCTTTTTGAGCATTCTCATTTGCAATGGCATATGCTTCCTCCATACCTCTTTTCCATTTCTCCACATAGTCACGCTGGTCACTGGAACCTGACTCTGTGTACAGTCCAAACAGCAAGTCAACTGGAAGCCTGGGTGATCGCCCAAACAGAAGGTAGAATGGTGAATAACCTGTCACATCACATCGGGTACAGTTGTAGGCATACACCAATTTGTTAAGAGACTCCTTCCAGTTTGATTTCTGTGTTTCAGTCAGTGTCTTAAGCATCTGCAACAAAGTCCTGTTCATACGCTCCACTTTACCATTTCCCATCGGGTGATAGGGTGTTGTCCTAGACCCGGCCATGCCACTGAGTTTTTTTAACTGAGTGAACAACTGATTTTCAAATTCTCTTCCTTGGTCATGGTGGATGCGAGAGGGGAACCCAAATTTCAGAGAAAAGTCGTTGAAGATGAGATTTGCAGCAGTTTTTCCTGACTTTGACGTGGTGGCATATGTTTGAACAAAACGTGTGAAATGGTCCACAATCACAAGGATGTACTCATATCCGCCTTTGCATCGGTCGAGATGTAGGAAATCAATACATACCAGTTCAAAGGGCTGTGTTGTCACAATATTTGTCAGGGGAGCTCTTGTTTCATGGCATGGCTTTTTCTGCTTGAGACAGGTGCAAGCTTTAGTCACATAGTGCTCAATGTCAGATTGCATATATGGCCAGAAGAAGCGGTCTCGTACTAGAGATACTGTGCGATCTGCACCTTGGTGTCCCATGTTATTGTGCAGCTCTTCCAGCACCTTTCCTTTGTACTGGTCTGGTAGGACCAACTGCCTACGGCCTGTGGTAGTCCTGTACAAAACACCATCACTGTCAATTGTCAATTTGTCCCATTCTCTGAACAGGCATTTTGTTTTTGGACTGAATGTCTTTAGCTGTTTAACTGGTGGTCTGGAACCTGACAGTTTACAGTCTAGCAATGGACTGATGTACGGATCTGATTTCTGTGCCTCTCTTAACTGTTCTTTTGGAATGGGGCTGACTGATGCTGTGGCTAACTCATCTGCAACTGAGACCGACATGGATGCAGCGGAAAATGACAACATTTCAGGAGACTTTGCTTGTACCTCAACTGCTTGGATCGTGGCAGCGATGGTGTCGGGTGGCAGCTCCTCAGAACATTTTCTCATCAATGACTCTGCATCCAGTGGCATCCTCGACAAAGCATCTGCGTCACTGTTCTCTTTCCCTGGCCTGTACTTTATTGTAAAGTGGAAATCAGCCAACTCGGCAACCCACCTGGAAGTGGTCGCGTTCAATTTTGCAGTGGACAGAACGTATGTGAGCGGGTTGTTATCACTATACACAGTGAAGGTTGGAGCATAATACAAATAATCACGGAATTTGTCAGTGATTGCCCATTTTAAAGCTAGAAATTCTAACTTGCCTGCATGGTAGTGATAGTTCTTCTCAGCTGCTGTTAATGAGCGGGAGCCATAGGCAATGACTCTCAACTTGCCATCTTGTTTTTGATACAGTACTGCTCCCAAGCCTTGGTGTGACGCATCTGTGTGTACAACGAATGGCTGAGTGAAATCAGGGAAGCCCAACACTGGTGGATGGAGCAAACAGTCAATTAGTTGTTCAAGTGCCAGTTGGTGCTGATCAGTCCATGTGATTGGCTTGTTAGAGGGCACGACATGACTCACTTTCTTTGTTTTTGATTTTTTTGTTTTGTCAGGGACCTCGTTTGGGTCTGCTTTCAGGAGGTCATACAGACAGTTCGCTTTCCTGGAGAAGTCTTTGATGTATTGTCTGTAGTAGGTGAGTAGACCAAGCATTTTTCTGAGCTGACCCACATTCTGCGGCCTGATATCTTTCAATGCCCGGACTGCTTCAAAATCAGCTGGATCAACTTTGCTGCCATCTGCAGACACTATTCTTCCCAAATAACGGACCTCAGGTTTTAAGAGATCACACTTACTTGGTTTGAGTTTGATGCCATACTCCCTGAGGCGTTTCAGCACTTTTCGCACATCATCCACATGACTTTCAAAAGTCTTACTGAAAACCAGTGTGTCGTCCAGATAAGGGATGCAGATGTTATCCCGGAGCCCTTCCAAACATTCCTCCATACAACGTTGGAAGGCAGCAGGGGCGTTCATGAGGCCAAAAGGGATGCGTATCCACTCATAAAGTCCCCACGGTGTAACAAAAGCTGTCACTGTTCTGCTCTCTTCGGAGATAAATCCCTGGTGATAAGCTTTTCCCTGGTCTAAGAGGGAGAACCAGGAATTACCACCTAAACTGTCCATGATGTCTTGGACCCGAGGGATAGGCTGGCGGTCGGGATGTGTCTTCCTGTTCAGATCTCTATAGTCTATACACAACCGGAGGGTGCCATCCTTTTTTCTAACACACACGACAGGTGAGGAGTATGAAGAATTAGACTTTCTCACCCAACCCTGTGCTATTAGGTCATGGAGGTAACCCTTCATCTCCTGGTACAGGGGTTTTGGCACCGATATGTACGTGCGTTTGACTGGTTCAGGGTCTTTGAGAGAGATGGTCATTTGCAACCTTTCAATGCAGCCGATATCATTGTCTGATCTTGAAAAGGAATGACACTCTTCTCTAAGCATCTGTCTCACTACCTGTCTCTGACCTTCATCCAGGTGACTTAAGTCTACAGGTGGATCCCACTGTTCACTAGCTTTACAGGAGGTTTGGGTGCTAGTGTGATTCACTGTAGCTGGTGTTGTAACTTTTTCAAAGGTCTGGGCAGGCATCACAGTCAGAATCATTTGTACTGTTCCAATTACAGTGCGCCCTAGCAAAACAATGTCATGGTCAGTTGGGTTAGAGACATCAATTATGATGACTGGTACCACTCCTTTCCTGACTCTGACTAGTGTGTCGTAGAACTCAAGACCATCTGGCCATCCAGGGTTCAGGTCTGGCTGAAATAGCATGGTCATGTCTTGCTTGAAAGGCTGGACAGCTACACGACACTCAATCTGAATACTGCTGTGTTTTGGCACTGTAACCATCTCTTTCTTTGTTTTCACTGTGTACTCGTCTATCTGCTCGACACTCACAGCCTGTATAAAAGCTCTCACCTTATTTCTTTTGAGACTTGGGAAAGCTTTCCTCACAGCACTGTACTGTTTGGTCTTCTCAGTCTTTGCCAGTATGTGTTCAACAACATTGAAACCTATGATGGGATGGGACAGGTGACAGCCTTTCATCACAAGCACGGGAACGATCAGTTCTTTTGTTTGGTCGGTTTCAGAGGCTAGCCGGAAAGTTGTCTCAACCCATCCCAGGTAAGGCATTTCAATTCCATTTGCAGCAGTCAATGTTAATCCATCAGGTGTGTCAAGAATTTCTGAAACATCTCTCAGTCTTACATCTGGTAAGTATTCAGTTTTCCATCTTTCATCAATGATCGATACCTGAGAGCCTGTGTCCCATAAAGCTTGGAGCTGGTGACCGTTCAGGTAACATTCAACAAGACACCGCCTGCCAACTAGTGAGGTGACTTTGTGGGGGTGGCAAACTGGAGCAAGGGGTGGCAAATAGTGGGCTCTATTGTCTTTGCAGGGAGGTTTTTTACTTTTAGTTGTCAGGTGAGTGCATTTTTTCCTATGTTCAGTCCAATGTTGTTTTTGACATGCAATGGAACAATACAGTGCCTCTTTACAGGATGAGCACTGTTTCAGCTTCTGTGGTGAACTCATACTGCCACAATTTGCACATTTCTGGGACATTTCATTGGCTATGGTTAACACTCGTCCCGCAGGGGCAACCATCTCCCGTTTAAAGGGGCCTCTCTTGATGTTCTGACTCCTCTAGTTTTACATCCAGCTTGAAAATGTTCTCCACTCCCACAGTGGTAGCAGTGCATGCAACGTTCTTCTGATCCAGTCTGCTGGCAGACAAAACACCTCCTTGGAACATAAGCAGGGCCGTTGGTGTACCGGTGAGGTGCATGCTGGGGGTGAGTTGTATTTGGTGTTTGGGGCTGGCTGTGGCTGCTATGATACTGCTGTTGTGAACTATGGGCCTGGGGGTCCCTATCTGGCCTTCTAGCTAAAGGTGGGGCATAGGGTTGTGACTGGAACATCGGCTGTTGCAATGTCTCTTTAATCTGAGCTATTTCTGCACTGAGGCCTTTAAGAGAAGCAACACCGGTCTTAAGTTCTGCTAACTCTGTTAACCACTCAGGGGGCACTTTTGCTTTAGCTTCCTTCACAGGGCATTTTGCAGATGGCGGGTCTTCTGACTGGACTACGCTTACACTTGTAGCTGGCTGTGGGGAGCTGAACCTCTTCTTGTTTCTTCTTTCCGTCTCATTGGCACAGGCAATGTTTAACCTCTCTAGCAAAAGCTCATCTGAGGTGTTAGTATCTAACAAGAGGGGCTGCATGTCTATCCTGATACTGTCATTCTGGAGACCAGTAAGTACTGTGTGCAAGCACATGCGCTGGACTAGAGCTGGGTCATACCTAAGCCCTGATTCTGACTCTTGGGACGCAAATAGTACTTTCTGCCTTAGACCGAAGACTCGCATCAGGAAACTTTGAGGGGTCTCCTTGCTATGCTGTGCTTCTGAAGCTAGTTGCTTGTAAAGCTCTGTGGCGCTCTTTTCTTGGAAGTGTGAGCGTAGGATGCACCTAAGAGTGGGAAGGGTAAGGTGGGATTTTCCTTCCAAGTAGCTGCGTAGCTGTGCGCCTGGAGAAATAGCTTTGATTACTGCGTCTACTATTTCTATCTCAGGATAACCTCTGCTTAGTCCATTCTCAATCTGGTGAACAAGACTGGAAAATGTCATTTTATCTCTCTGGCCTGGTTCACCGATTTGACCAGAAATTTTGAAATCTTTGCGCCAGCATGGGCTTGGCTGCGACTGAGCACTGGGTATGGGCTGCATGCTCACTTGTGGGCCGACAGGGGTTTGAGGTAGGTGCAGAGAACCATTAGCAATGGCATTGACATTAGTAGTTTGGTTGAATTCCAATCCTTGTTGTTGGTTTACAGCTCTTAGCTCCTCCATTTCTTTCTGTGCTCCTGACATCTCATCGTGGTTGTTTTGTAACACTTCGACAATGTAGTCTTTCTGTCACGGGGCATGATGAGGACTCAAGCGCAGACAGTGAGAGTAGAGAAAAAAGGTCTTTAATAGCTCACGAAACAAAAACAGGTAATCCAAGGACGAGACAGGAGGGGTAAATCCGGCAGGACAAGGCAGGCAAAAACAGGGCAGACAGACTGGGAAACCGGGAACAGGATGAGCAAAACGGGCGGGTAGGTAGGAAACAAACAAAATGATCTGGCAGTGAGTGAGTGAAAGACAGGGGTTTAAATAGTGACTAGGCAGAGTGAACAGGTGAGAGTAATGAGCTGATGAGGTGAGTGTGACTGGCAGGTGCACTGAATGAACTGATTAGGTGAGTGAGGAGCTACAGAAAGAAACAAAGACACAGAACACACAGGGCAAAGCCTGATCGTGACAGTACCCCCCCTCCAAGGGACGGATTCCAGACGTCCAAAAGAAAAACAAAAAAATGAACATCTTCCAAGGGAGGGCGGTGGGGGCCCGGAGGAGGGTTATCACTCCTCCGAGGCCGAGAGTCAGAGTCCACAACCGGGTGGGTGGAGGGGGTCCAGAGGAGGGATGGCCGGCCTGGCAGACTGGGGAGACAGAGGGTCCGGAGGACGGAGCTCTGGAGACAGAGGGTCCGGAGGACGGAGCTCTGGAGACAGAGGGTCCGGAGGACGGAGCTCTGGAGACTGAGGGTCCGGAGGACGGAGCTCTGGAGACTGAGGGTCCGGAGGACGGAGCTCTGGAGACTGAGGGTCCGGAGGACGGAGCTCTGGAGACTGAGGGTCCGGGGGCCGGAGCTCTGGAGACTGAGGGTCCGGGGGCCGGAGCTCTGGAGACTGGGGGTCCGGGGGCCGGAACTCTGGAGACTGGGGGTCCGGGGGCCGGAACTCGAGAGACTGGGGGTCCGGGGGCCGGAACTCGAGAGACTGGGGGTCCGGGGGCCGGAACTCGAGAGACTGGGGGTCCGGGGGCCGGAACTCGAGAGACTGGGGGTCCGGGGGCCGGAACTCGAGAGACTGGGGGTCCGGGGGCCGGAACTCGAGAGACTGGGGGTCCGGGGGCCGGAACTCGAGAGACTGGGGGTCCGGGGGCCGGAACTCGAGAGACTGGGGGTCCGGGGGTCGGAACTCGAGAGACTGAGGGTCCGGGGGTCGGAACTCGAGAGACTGGGAACCAGGAGGGGAACTGCACTCGAGAGACTGGGAACCAGGAGGGGAACTGCACTCGAGAGACTGGGAACCAGGAGGGGAACTGCACTCGAGAGACTGGGAACCAGGAGGGGAACTGCACTCGAGAGACTGGGAACCAGGAGGGGAACTGCACTCGAGAGACTGGGAACCAGGAGGGGAACTGCACTCGAGAGACTGGGAACCAGGAGGGGAACTGCACTCGAGAGACTGGGAACCAGGAGGGGAACTGCACTCGAGAGACTGGGAACCAGGAGGGGAACTGCACTCGAGAGACTGGGAACCAGGAGGGGAACTGCACTCGAGAGACTGGGAACCAGGAGGGGAACTGCACTCGAGAGACTGGGAACCAGGAGGGGAACTGCACTCGAGAGACTGGGAACCAGGAGGGGAACTGCACTCGAGAGACTGGGAACCAGGAGGGGAACTGCACTCGAGAGACTGGGAACCAGGAGGGGAACTGCACTCGAGAGACTGGAGATCGGACTGGGAACTGCACTCGAGAGACTGGAGATCGGACTGGGAATAGGGCTCCAGGGGCTGGAGATCGGACTGGGAACAGGGCTCCAGGGGCTGGAGATCGGACGAGGAACAGGGCTCCAGGGGCTGGAGATCGGACGAGGAACAGGGCTCCAGGGGCTGGAGATCGGACGAGGAACAGGGCTCCAGGGGCTGGAGATCGGACGAGGAACAGGGCTCCAGGGGCTGGAGATCGGACGAGGAACAGGGCTCCAGGGGCTGGAGATCGGACGGGGAACAGGGCTCCAGGGGCTGGAGATCAGACGGGGAACAGGGCTCCAGGGGCTGGAGATCAGACGGGGAACAGGGCTCCAGGGGCTGGAGATCAGACGGGGAACAGGGCTCCAGGGGCTGGAGATCAGACGGGGAACAGGGCTCCAGGGGCTGGAGATCAGACGGGGAACAGGGCTCCAGGGGCTGGAGATCAGACGGGGAACAGGGCTCCAGGGGCTGGAGATCAGACGGGGAACAGGGCTCCAGGGGCTGGAGATCAGACGGGGAACAGGGCTCCAGGGGCTGGAGATCAGACGGGGAACAGGGCTCCAGGGGCTGGAGATCAGACGGGGAACAGGGCTCCAGGGGCTGGAGATCAGACGGGGAACAGGGCTCCAGGGGCTGGAGATCAGACGGGGAACAGGGCTCCAGGGGCTGGAGATCAGACGGGGAACAGGGCTCCAGGGGCTGGAGATCAGACGGGGAACAGGGCTCCAGGGGCTGGAGATCAGACGGGGAACAGGGCTCCAGGGGCTGGAGATCAGACGGGGAACAGGTCTCCAGGGACTGGAGATGAGGCTCCGGGCAACCGGAGTCCATAGACTGGGGCTCAGGGGGATAGACTGATGACCCAGCGGGGTAAAGGGCTGGAGGTCGTTGCAGCGCGGAGGCGGCAGCGGCCGGGACTGGAGGTCCCTGCGGTTCGGAGACGGCGGCAGCCGGGACTGGAGGTCGCTGCGGTTCGGAGACGGCGGCGGCCGGGACTGGAGGTCGCTGCGGTTCGGAGACGGCGGCGGCCGGGACTGGAGGTCGCTGCAGTTCGGCGGCGGCCAGGACTGGAGGTCGCTGCAGTTCGGCGGCGGCCGGGACTGGAGGTCGCTGCAGTTCGGCGGCGGCCGGGACTGGAGGTCGCTGCGGTTCGGAGACGGCGGCGGCCGGGACTGGAGGTCGCTGCGGTTCGGAGACGGCGGCGGCCGGGACTGGAGGTCGCTGCGGTTCGGAGACGGCGGCGGCCGGGACTGGAGGTCGCTGCGGTTCGGAGATGGCGGCGGCCGGGACTGGAGGTCGCTGCGGTTCGGAGACGGCGGCGGCCGGGACTGGAGGTCGCTGCGGTTCGGCGGCGGCCGGGACTGGAGGTCGCTGCGGTTCGGAGACGGCGGCGGCCGGGACTGGAGGTCGCTGCGGTTCGGAGACGGCGGCGGCCGGGACTGGAGGTCGCTGCGGTTCGGAGACGGCGGCGGCCGGGACTGGAGGTCGCTGCGGTTCGGAGACGGCGGCGGCCGGGACTGGAGGTCGCTGCGGTTCGGAGACGGCGGCGGCCGGGACTGGAGGTCGCTGCGGTTCGGCGGCGGCCGGGACTGGAGGTCGCTGCGGTTCGGCGGCGGCCGGGACTGGAGGTCGCTGCGGTTCGGAGACGGCGGCGGCCCGGACTGGAGGTCGCTGCGGTTCGGAGACGGCGGCGGCCCGGACTGGAGGTCGCTGCGGTTCGGAGACGGCGGCGGCCCGGACTGGAGGTCGCTGCGGTTCGGAGACGGCGGCGGCCCGGACTGGAGGTCGCTGCGGTCCGGAGACGGCGGCGGCCCGGACTGGAGGTCGCTGCGGTCCGGAGACGGCGGCGGCCCGGACTGGAGGTCGCTGCGGTTCGAAGACGGCGGCGGCCCGGACTGGGGATAGCTGCTGCTCCGAGGCGACAGCTGGAGTCGGCTGGATCGCCGACCGGACACGGGGAGGTGGAGTCGGTCGGACCGCCGACAGGACACGGGGAGCTGGAGTTAGATGCGGCCCAGCGGGAGCGGGGAATCGCTGCGGCCCAGCGGGAGCGGGGAATCGCTGCGGCCCAGCGGGAGCGGGGGATCGCTGCGGCCCAGCGGGGATGGAAGTCTGACCCTTCTTTCTCTGTCTCCTACGAGTGTTGAGCTGGCAGTCCATCAGGTCGCGGTTCGCCTTCTGGACACTACGAGGCCCACCAAAGGCCAGGCGGGTTCCCATGAACTGCTCATACCACTCAGGGAGACGGCACTCCAACCCATGGTCTGCTGAGTCCATTGTGGGCCAGATCATTCTGTCACGGGGCATGATGAGGACTCAAGCGCAGACAGTGAGAGTAGAGAAAAAAGGTCTTTAATAGCTCACGAAACAAAAACAGGTAATCCAAGGACGAGACAGGAGGGGTAAATCCGGCAGGACAAGGCAGGCAAAAACAGGGCAGACAGACTGGGAAACCGGGAACAGGATGAGCAAAACGGGCGGGTAGGTAGGAAACAAACAAAATGATCTGGCAGTGAGTGAGTGAAAGACAGGGGTTTAAATAGTGACTAGGCAGAGTGAACAGGTGAGAGTAATGAGCTGATGAGGTGAGTGTGACTGGCAGGTGCACTGAATGAACTGATTAGGTGAGTGAGGAGCTACAGAAAGAAACAAAGACACAGAACACACAGGGCAAAGCCTGATCGTGACACTTTCAGTATCAACAATTCGGACATTCCGTCATCTTCTAGATCTGCCACCTCTTCTCTTTCAAGGTGGTTCAATATATGAGTCAACAAGGATATGCGGGATTTTCCTTTAACATTTGCTCTTTGTTTGTCTGACATGTTGAGAAAATCACAGATTTCCAGTAAATTGTCTTTGGACAGGGTGTGTAATGCACCTACTACCTCTTCCTGTAGCTCTTCCAGGGCTGCCATAATGTTGACAGGGCAGGATGGGTTTCAACTGTAAAGGAGTCCACTCTGAACTGGAAGGTCTTTTCTGTCCCTGATGATCTCTAACTGGCCTCAGGTGACGTGTACTCAACCTCCAGCTTCCAGCTCTCCTTGTACAGCAACACTTCCTTCACTGCAGCCTGCCTGGGTTGTAATGTGGGGATTTAGCTAGCTCGGAATTCAGCGAACAGGTCGTGGACACTGGACATCTGAACAGCTTTCCCAGCGGAGCCTCCAAAATGTTGTACCCCTGAAAAAAGGGGGATAAATAATCACGAGAGTGATATGATGTTTTTCCTCAGCAAGAACTTTACTGCAATGAGGAAAAGATCGCGATTTCCCCGAGATATGTGGGTGGAGACCAAAGCAATCGATCTCAGACTCAAGATCAAGACCACTATGTAGATCAGTTTAACACTACGTATCCAACTACACAATTCAGAACAAAACAAACGATGCAAGAAAACACAATCTTATTATCTCAACCACGTATTCATGTGTGATGTGTTTTAACTCCTGGTTTCCGTAAATCGTAAAGTTATCTATGAATGATCCTCTCAATCACATTACATTCCACACAATAGACCATGAAATTACTATTTTCCTTAACTTATAAAAATGCATGTTTTCCAACTTGTCACACACACAATGATTTTAATGAAATGAAGTGACCCCAACTTTTAAAATGTTGCACTTTTGATGATTCTAAAAGGCAAATTTTCGTCTTTGCTTTAGTTTTAGCTTGTGACAGTAAATGTGTTCCATACATTGTGAAGCAGTTGATTATCACAGCGCCACAGATGTGGTCCTGCCCACAGCGAGTCCCAGCACACAGCGAGTCATAGACCAAGTGGATCACAGTGTGGAAACACACTCAACCAGGAGCTTGTGTTTTATCAGTAGCTTCCCCGTTTAACAGTCACCTTCTCAGCCTCGTCTCACCGCAGGCAGATGGAGCAGGACGGATCTGCTGCTGGCTGATCTCCATCTCTGTCGGAGCGTGGGGGTTCATACCCATCTTCAATTACATCCCATAAATGTCAGGCTGCCTCTTCAGTCGGTTAGCGGTGGGCCTCGTGGGGGCATCTGCTGGGATGTGACAGGAATTGGACCGGCAACATTTCCATGCACAAGTATTCATTAAGTGTGTGTCTTATCAGGAAGTGAGACGATAAGCCGGTAGCAGACGGTCCTCTAAGGCGGAGCGGTATAGAGCAATTAAGATGATAGTCAATTAGGCCATGCTGCTAATTGACTTGTGATTAAAGCCAGCGCTGATTAATAAAAGGGAGGCCGCTCTCTTCTTCTGGGCCTTGAGGGAGGAGGTGTGACAGAGAGCCTGTATGTGATGATGCATAGAAATAATCAGGAACGGCCGGCAGCTTGTATCAAGTCATGTGCTGGATAGTTCAGGTTCACCCAGGTTATCTGCTCCTCCACACTAACATGACATTTTAAAAGTTCAGCAACATCTGTGGCTAAACGGAGAGCAGGGTCGTCATTCAATCAGAGGATCGGCGGTTCGATCCCTGGCTCCGCTAGTTGCATGTCGATGTGTCCTTGAGCATGACACTCAACCCCAAAATTGCTCCCGTAGCTGCGCCTACGGTGTATGAATGTGATATGGGGAACATGTTCTGTTGCAATGCCGGACAAAGCTACTTCACCTGTTATTGCAGCACGCATTCTTTAAGCCTTCCTCATATGGAACCAGTACGACCCTCAGGTGACACGGCATTGACAGCTCTTGTTATTTTCTCCCATTCCGTGATTTCAACCGGTTCCTACATTCTGCTGCTGATGCTGTTATAAAGTAGAGATTTTTATTGAAGCAGGACTAAAATCTCCAAACTTCTAAAGTCCTTTTTATTCTTTTGTGCCGTGTTCAATTCTCATGCACGCATGCTCATCAAGGCACAGGCGACTCATGTTCACGCTGGTCATCTACACAGTTATCTGAAGTCAGGAGTGTCTGCTGAGCACCACCGACCGACAGCTTTGGGATAATGTTCTTTGTTGAAGCCCATTGTGACGTGTTTGATGCCTCAAGCACCACAGAGTCCTGTTGGCCTCCATTGTGTTGATGCCAAAAGAGGTGAGTGAGAAAATGTGTTTCTATTAAATTGAACTCACCGTTCGACATGATGTTAAAGAGGAAAGACTCAGGAGAGAGCTGCAGCGGTTCCATCATCAGTGTCCTGGTTCACAGCATGCTTCCTGTGGTGCATTCAATGTTTCTCTTCTTTTTTTCAACTCGAGCAGTTTCACACTTCCTATGAATTCGACCATCAGTGTTGTGATGGGTGCCCAAAGAGGACAAGTGGTGACTGCTTTAAAACGGGATGTTCCATTCCCCAGCTTGTATACTGAGGACGTCATGCTCCGCTTTGGCAGCACTGAGCAAGACACAGGTTGACTGGCTCACAGGTTTTACACAAATAAACCTGTATTTCACAATCACCATGTCCAAAGCGGTCGGCTGTCTCTTATTTGTCTGCTGATAACTGCTGCTACAGTGTTCAACCTGCTGTTAAAAGTAGGATGGAGACGATTGTAATGTTGTAGTCCACTGAGCTGTCCCTCTCATTCATGTGCTGTTCTTTGGTACACACTAGCTTTGTAATTCTACTTTACCAAGAATTAAAGGAGTCGTTTTGGGGTAAATGCACTTAACTGCTACATTATTTATGATGCAGCAGAAGCAGATATTGTCTTTTGGATTCTGTGCATTCTCCTTGTCAAAACCTGGCACCTACATCACCCACAATGCAATTCAACTGCAGACCGTTTGAGATTCAGGTGCGTTATACTCAGCCATGAATTACACAATTTGAAAGATGATTTTGCACGTCGGCAAAGTTGCAAATTGATCATAGTTTTGTCTTAGTATCATTTAGTTTTGTGTGAACCCGATCAGTGACCTACATCTCGTTACTTTGGCTAACTGGCTAACTTGATCTTCTCATTGATCTCTGAGAGGAAGCTATTCCTCTAAGGTGTGTAATTAAATCTCTACTACGAGACATGAAGAAAGACACCGCAAGGCTTTGAAGTCATTTACAGTCTTTTATTGTTACCATGTATTTGATCTTTGGACACAGAAGGTCTGACTGTACAGTCCATTTAATGAACATGTTAAATATGTTAAAAACAAACACTGGCCCTGAGACGGATCTCTTTGGTGTGATGCATCTTTGCAGATGCAGCTGCGCTGTGCTAGCATTGTGTTGAGCCAGCAGACCCAGATGTTTCCGGTTTGGGGACCCGCTGGGAGCCGTTGGCCAGGTCCACCAACACTTGGACGGTCTGGGCCAGACGACTCAGCCCCTCGTCCTCCATGATGAGTTGGGGGGAACACAAGGAATCCTGGGAAGGGACGAGGAAAGGAGTGAGCTGATCACAGGTAAGATTGGAACATGTGTTTCATGTTTTCATTCTCTGTATATCCTGGATGTGCTGATGTGGAAGCAGACATGATGAAGCTGCTGCCTGCTGCCTCGAGGTTGTTAACACTCCAGACTAAACATGGCAGCTTCATTTTACGCCCAAAGACATAGAATCCAACCACTAATGCTTAGCTTGAATAGTACTCTGTTGTTTTCAGCATGTCTGTTAGTTTGTGGTAAACCAAAGAAATGCAACTTATATTAGGAATATGCACCATAAACCAAATTGAAAGAGATTGTTCAAAAAGGTTTTGAAAGAGGAAAAGCACGCAAGAGAAATAATGCAGAAACCGCCGGTACTGTGGTGAAGATTCCTGAACAGATTTGCAATTAATCCGACTTATTGATTTGGCATTTGGTGCCTCAGAGTTGTCCTCATTGTCTGTTGGTTTTTCAGCCTAAGTTGGTCGATGTATTTTTGAACTCAGGACAGAGCCAGGCTAGCCCTTTCCCCCTTTATGCTAAGCTAGGCTAAATACGCCCTGACTCCAGCTTTGTATTTAAGGCGAGACTAACTTTTGCTTGTGATAAACATCACTGAATAATAATGTTCAAAAGAGCCACAGACCCGGCACAACAACATCTGTTTATAACGTTAGCCTCCATGAGCTAACGTTAGCCTCCATGAGCTACTGGTCAAACCTGCTACCACAGATCCAACCCTGTTAACTGTAATACAGAACAATACTGTAAGAGTGTTGTCTTCTCTGCTGAACATAAAGGCCAACCAGGTGGGGAAGGGTTAACTCATTCATAAGACATGCTCAGTGGCGTTCTGTACACAGCATGTCCTTACAGTGGCTATCAGGAAACATCCACACTATGGAGTGTTTATTGCCTCCAGGGCTGAAATGAAAATCTATTCAATCTGACTTACTTCTACTTTCCCGTGGAACAAACAAGCAGGCGCATCGGAATAAGAACCACCACACTGACATGGTAGAACAGGAGAGATGTGATGTTTGGGTCAAACCCTGGAGGTGTTCGTGTGGGTCAGATGGGCTCGAGTCCCATAGTTACCTGGGTATGTTCTTCTAACCTAACTCAACTAATCCAGGCTAACTTGATGTTAGCCAGCTAAAGTGATTCTGCTAACTTGTTTCTTATGACCCATAGTTGTCACAATGACAACAATCGCCATTTTTGGAACTAGTCCACAGCAAACCGTGCGACGTCCTACTACATGCTACTCCTGCTCTGTTCCTATGGTCTACACACAGGAGGACGTTTAACGCTGAGTCACCACTGAAGCTAATCCCAACATGTTTATATCTGATGATGCATCATCTCATTTAGTTTGGTGTTTCAATGATAAATGGTCGTGGGTCCTCCAGTCTTATGCAGTAACTGTGATTTATAACATGGAGATCTACACATCACTCAGTCAAATGGGTTTCACCACACAAACTACTCCTGCATTCCTCAATGTGTGCAGAACTAAACAAAGTAATATCTAAACTTAAAGATGGACAACTGTTGCACTGTAACATTTACAGTTAGTCTTCACGCGCTCTCATTTCTTACATGTTAAAGCTGCTTCCTCATTTACTAAATCAGTCTGAACAAGAATGTATCAAGGACTTTTCATAAAAACCTTAGTAATGGATCTAATGAGGTGTATCCCAGCTGTCTTATGTTTTGCTTTAGTTGCACTCACAGGGTGTCACACTAAACACTTCTGATTTTTCTCTTTCATGATACTCTTTAATATGAATTCATCTTGAGGATCAAATGTAGGTACATTGTTTTACCTTGCTGAGCATTTCTTTGTTGAGGGAACTCTTTTGACAGTCGTGGTTAAAGTAGCTCCACCATGGCCAGCTAACCCTTTAAAGTGTACGCTATTGTTTGTTTATCCTGAGATGTTTCCTCAAGATGAATCTGGACGTGTTTGTTGTCACACCCGCACGGCTGACACCTGCTGCGACGCTTCTCAAGCGTTTTCCATTTTACCGACAGATGAACTCGCTCACCCACAACATTACCCGGTACGATTACAGCGACATATTCAATGCTGCTGACTCCGTCTTGACTTGACTGTACACACGACATGTCAATAAGGACACCTGACTCACCGCTGCAGCGGTGTGTGTGAGCAGCAGGCGGTCTGCAGAGAGGGAGAACCTGACGGGAGACGGCACTATTTACCGAGTGTCCCCCTGTGAAGGGTGCAGTATACAAACCCACCGGCTGATCGCTCCTGTTCTCTGACCTCGCCTCAACACACTCACCTGGTCCAACGTGGGCCAGCTGGAGGTTACCGTGGTAAACCTGCTGTTTGGAGAGCACACAAGCTTTTGAAGTGGTTCAAGCACAGGGTCAGGGTATCTGCACGCCTGCTCACCGTCTGACCACCTTTCATCAGTTTCAATATGAAATTGATTCAAAGCTAAAGTAAAATCAGAGTGAGCTGATAGTCCTATCACATACTCAGTTCTGTGCTGATCTGGGTTTCTTCCTCTCCAACTCCACTAATTACTGCTGACTGTTGTGTATTTAAAGAATAAGTCTGGTGTTATTCTCTACTGGACTTATTGACAACAAATCCCATGAAAAGACCCAACCCAACCATGTTAGTCTGCCACTTACGGTCACGTGTCCACCCTGCCGGGGGCTCTGAACACCTCAGCAGAGCCCCATGTGGGACTGAAGGAGCCGCCCACATTGGCCTTGCCCTCTTTTCTCTTGTAAAACCCAAACACGTCTGTTTCATCTTTGTGTGACTTTTCTAAGCTCATTGCTGCCCCCTTGTGTCTGGTGAGCGGAAACTATACACAGATACTGTATACAGTGACGTGTGCAGTATGCTGTAGAAGATTACTGTGTGAAATGACAGAACTTCTTGGTGTTTTAACAGAGTCCTCTCTTCACCCCACATCTGTAAATGAGTTCTCTCTGTTTGTTGTGCTTTGCAATGTGGGGTTCCATTTCAAATCGATTCCTTTGCACCGGTCTGACTTAAATGTGTTATTACCGATGTAATAAAGGGAGAATTTGTGGCAGCAGGATAACAATGGAGCTACATGGCATAGAGATCACATGTTAGTAGATGCATTTATTCTTGGTTTGGTTCTGCACATGGGATTTGTTGACAAGAAAAATATAGAATATCACCAGACTCATCCTTTAATCTACTTTAGTTTAAAATCAAACTTGTCTTGACATGTTGAAAATAGTTCAATCAATAAATGAGATCCTTTTATACTTTACCGATAATGGGGCAAACTCAACATCCTTTGAAAACCATGAGATGCAGTTGAAAGCTCCATAGAAAGCAAGTAAGTGGACCTTGAGTTGATTTTTTTCTTTTAGTGGTCAGAATAAGAAGGTGAGCAGCTGCAGATACCGGATCACATTGAAGTTATTGGCTGATTAAGCAAAAGCACAACAGCAGGCGAGCAGACAAACAGCACAGGGTCAAAGTTGGTTTTTAATAAAGTCTTTACAGCGGGATGAACAAAAACTTTACATATAGATTTATATAAACTCAAAGAAATGATTCTCAATAATACAAGGGTGTCATATAAATATAAAATACAAATATTTCTGTTCCGCTAACATATTACAGAATATAGCTTTGTCTAGCCAGTGAATGAATTACTGTTTGTTTATCCAGTTTCATTTATAAAATATACATTTTGAATTGAAACGGTGTAACATTTCATTTTAACAGCAGGCTAATAAAAAAAGACTTGAGACACGGGACAGGAAACTTTACAGTGGACATTCAGCCCTCCAGACTACAGCAGAGATGTGGACATTAAGGGCACAGTGTGCTGTACACCTTAAACCAAGTTAGAAAACTAGTCTGCATGTTCAACACAATGGCTTTTAGAAGTGTGGGGCCCCAACATGTTTGTTTTAAAACTACTATTCAATGATGAAATGTTATTTCTTCATTTTCTTATGTCCGTTTTGCTTGAGTTTTTATTACAACGTAAACATTTATTTCAAAAGTCTGTTTATCATGTGGCATGTTTTCAAGCTCAACGATGATGCCTCTGTTAGCTAGAGCAACGATTCATTTATAAACTAGAGTAGATTTAGTGTCTTTACATAAGCACAGTACAGTTACAGTACAATAACTAGCCCTGTTTAACTAAGCTTAACAAGGCTGCACATGCTACTTAAGTAGCCCTCTACTGAGACAGCTGGCATCAGAGTGAACAGTTCTGTCAATAGCAGGAGCTAACGGGCTAATTCAGAGTGAAACACTCAACAATGTTCCTCTGCTCGCTCAAACCCAACAGGAGCTAGCTAACTCGTAGCTCACAGCCCGAGTCACAAGTTAGCTGTGGTAAGCTCAGCACGAGGCTACTGGGTCTGTTTATCAGCAACACGTTGTCGCTCTAGCTAACAGGAGCTAACGGGCTAAAGCTGACAGCATCTGTTGATGCATGAGACTGTTATGAGAAGTGACAGTATAAAAGTATCATGAAATAAAAGTTCTCTTATGACTAATATATTCTACACAGTTTATTCATGTGATTTCGTCATTATTTATTCAATATTGAACACTTGGTCTAACTCCGTTTCTCTTCAAATATGGAGCCCCAACATATAGTTTACTGATATGAGGGACACGTCTGTATTTCTCCACAGCTACAAGGGAAAAGCCAATAAAAATGCAATTGTAGGTTATTTCTTGATTTAATTGTCCGTAACATCTTGTAGCTGATATGAATAAATCATGCTGGTCCCCCACTTTTACTAGATTAGAGTTTAGTAGAAAGTCCTCGTGTCCCATTCTGGTTTTAAGAAGAGTAAAAACAATAAAAGATCTGAATGTTAAGGGCTTTGCTCTCTATTGCTGAAAGCTTTTAAAGCCCATATCAGTCCAATAAGCATCCTAATCAGATTCCAACGTGTGTTTAGTAGCAGACATTGACCTTCTGATGCAGCGTGTGGTAGAAGCAGCAGAGGCTCTGATGCTCTGCTCAGTGTGGAGCCTCCAGGGAGTCAATGACTTACCAATGGAATGAAGGGAAACCTTTTAAACAATCTGTTATTTTAACTCTGAATGATTGGATATTGATCTGATTTGCCCGTGTGTGTGATTTAAAGCACACACACTGATTTCACAAAGCTAACCAAATTAGTGACGCCTCTGCTGCTTCACCTCTGAAACGATAACCAAAAACAGAACAGATCAAATAAATTAAAAAAGCAATAATTTAATAGCCTGTAACATTTATACAAACATGAAGTCAGCTGGTCAAACGGACCAGCGACGACGACAAGAAAGACTTTACACACACACACCTCCTGGGGGGCGCTGTACCGTTTGGACACATGAGGTGTGGAGGGAGATTGATGCAGTGACATCACCCCCCCCCCCCCCCCACTTCTCACAGTTAGCATAGCAGACATAAAAATAGGAGCAGTCTCTGCAAGAGGTCTAAGTCAGCGGTCAGTAAGAGGCACTGTGTCATCTGTCTCATTGGCACACTGATAGCCAACTTACATTGTCTCAAGGCTAAAAATGACATTCACAGTTCAGTCTGGGCTTCGTTCTCCTTCAGTGGTCTGCCTCCAAACACAGCGTGGAGTTTAACACGTCTCAGAGGTAGAGCTGCTGTCACAGTCTCTCTGGCTGACAAAGAATCAATCCACTCAACCACCTTTTCTCAGATATCTACCAAGAACTCAGGTAAGCTGCTTAACTAGTCTGCTGACCTCCTGGAATTGATCATTTTTACCAATTCCATACACTAAAAAGCATAACTTATGTACTAATGTCAGTCTGTAAACTGTGAAGGATGTTTACGGATAGTTCGGGTGATCGTTCTGCTGTTTGTCGCCTTTTCTCTTCCACATAGTTCTGACTGACCTGTGATCACCTGACTGCCCCGTTAGACCTTCTTTATGGGGATGTTTCCATGTCCACCGATCTCAGCATGGTGAGTACAATGTTGTCATAACCGGCTCAACTAACCTTTGAGAGTAAAACTCAAGTTTGTCATTTTTCCAGTGTACAGTGGTACATGCTGTGGTATATAATAATACACATTAATAAAGCTTCTGATATACTATCAATGAGTCACATCTCAAAGTGTATGTGAGCGACAAACCCACAGAGAATAACCAGCAGCTGTGCAGCCCCCTCAGCTCTACTGAGCTTCAGCCTTTTCTAACTCATGGCTGTTGTGTTGTCTGTGAAGGAGCTCAGATAAACACACTGCACAGACACACACAGTGGAACATGTAGCACCTCAAGAGACGGAGGCCAGAGTGAATAACTCTGAATGAAAGAAGACAGCTCAGTTTCTGCTTCATCTTCATCAGGTGATAACATGTCAAATGTTGTTGCACTGCCCCAAGTGGTCAAGAAAAATCAACTGATGCCCCTTTAAGTTTAGCCACGCTCTGTATGCACATCTGGTTCCTTCAGCACATGAGCAGTGCACAGTCTGATGTTAAGGCCAGCAGCTGACTCTACACAAACAGACGTAGCATGTTCTGCTGTTAGTCTCAATGTTAACAATACATGAACCCCATCAAGTGTCACCATGTTTAGTCATCTTTACAACTAGACATTCTCAAGGAAGATATTCAGGTGTTTGCCAGCAAAGATTGGGCTCTAATCTGCTCTCTAGTGGCTCCATGTAGACACAACATCTGCACACCAATACAAGAACTCTGCAGCTTACGTTGCTGCCGTTTTGCTACGAGTGCACATTAATAAATGAGGAACGAGCGCGACGTATAGTATGTCATTTGGATTGGGGTCCTTTGCTCCGCCCAGTCATGTCTCAACCAATGAGAGCAGCTCTGCCTCAGACAGTAAAGCTCCCATCTCCTCCAAACGTGCGTTACAGGTGAAGGCTAAGGTAAGCCCTGTTCACCTGCTCTCATGTAGTATTTATCTTTATCAGTGTAGTGCTTTCTATTGCTCTAAACGTGCTGTAGTGTATTCTTTGTTTGTTAAAAGGTGCTCGGCTGCATGCTCTATATGGCTCAGACATCCAACCAGTGCAGCTGTGGAGTGTCAACACACACTCTGTGGGAGCAGCTGTGTGTGTGAGAGTTCAGTGAGCGTGTAGAGCAGTTCATCGGTCATGTGACTGTTAAAGGACCGCGCTGCTCCTCTAGAGTAGCAGGTAGCAGTAGAGGACGTAGAGCAGGGCCATGGCCGCACAGTAGAAGAGCAGGAAGTCTGTGGACAGCAGCGAGGAGGACGACCACGAAGGTGAGGAGTGGCGGGGGGATCGGTCCTCTCCCGGCTCCCCCCCCCTGGTGGCCAGCAGCGCCGTCACACAGCGCAGCACAGCGGGCAGCTTACACAGAAGCACATCAGAGCACGCACACATGTCCGTCTGGACAGGAGACACACACACACACACAGGAGGAAAATACAAGGAGTTATATTAGGAGACAAGAGGGACAAAACAGAGTTAGGATTGGACTGATAAGTGTGTTTTGAAGCCATCATCTGGCCCATATATCAGTCCAACCCTGACAGGAATAATGGAGCAACACAACTGAGCTTAAAGCACATGGAGAATTCTATTCCAACTGACTCATAGGGATGCCCCCAAACCTGGTTCTAAAGGAGTAAAAACCCGGAGTATTGATGCGGTCCAGAGTTAACGGTTCTGCTGTCGCTACTTTAGAAGTTCTGGAGTGAGATGTCCTCTTCTCAAACCTCCTCTCTCTGTCTCTCTGTCTCTCTGACACACACACACACACACACACACACACACACACACACACACACACACACACACACACACACACACACACACACACACACACACACACACACACACACACACACACACACACACACACACACACACACACACACACACACACACACACACACACACACCTCCAGTAGAGGCTGAGCACAAACTCAATAAAACCTTAAACAGTGAGAGGAAACAGCAGCAGTTCATCACAACATGTAGCCAACAAGCAGAACATCAACCTGTTTGTCCACTGCAGGTAAGGTTAGTGATGATATACGCAGTTTGATCAGACGAACAGGATAATCAATGAAAGATAATCACTAAGAGAATTGTTTAGCTGGGAATGTATTTTAAGGATTTTGGAACTTCTTGTCTTGCTGCTCAAGAAACTTTGTTTACATACAAAAGTAAGAAAGCGACGTATTTTCTAAATTGTCACAAAATAATCAAAAAGAAGCAATAAGAGTATCGATAAGGAACCGAACCGATATTAATGAGAAGAGTACTAGTAACGGTCCCCGTCCCTACGTACTACTGCTATGATGGAAGAACATTGTGTTGTACTGAGAGGACAGAGAGTGAGAACCCAATGAGACCGGCTCTTTACCTCAGTGACGCCCAGCTTGCGACAAGCAGCAATGAAGTTTTCCACGTTGAGTCGACACTTTGCTGAGCTGAGTTTTGGCTGAAAATAATATAAAAAAACACATTTAGGGAACTTCATGAAGCGCAATGATTGATGAAATGCTTTGCTTAGTATAAACAGTTTATTAGTTGGGATTAGGAATTCTTAAATAGTGGCTTTTATTTATTTATATTTAAGGAGAAAACACCTTTTATTATACATTAGTAAGAATTCTCCATGTTGTCATGTTTAGCGGTTGACTTGATAAACGAGTGGACATTTCCACACATCTAATTAAAAACGAGTCACGTCACTGGCTTGCACTCAAGAATTCACACTAATATGCCAATATTATATTATTTTAATGGATTTATGCTTTCATATAACAGTGTAGATACCAGCTTTAAAGGAAGAATGTACATATTAATAATCAATGTACATTGAATTGATGTGATCAAACAGCTGAGTGCATCGCCACCACTCAGCCTCTGCTTTGAGACACAGTGGGGGGGGGGGGGGGGGGGGGACAGTCTGATTGATCTGATTGATTAGACGGGTGTTTTGCTAACAGCTAACGGATGCTAACCGTCTAACGGACACTGCTGAGTAGATCACAGCCGCTCTGCTGCTTACAGCTTGGCGAGTTAAATTTAGTGGTAAATGTGTATAAAGTCTCTTATATGAGGACTTGCAGCCGATTGGCTGAGGAGGTTACCTCAAAACTACTCCTCAATAATCAAAACGTTCCAGGGACTCGCCTCCCAGCTACTGGGCAAAGGTGAAGCGAGAGTCTGTTGGATTACAAGCAGCAGCCAGAGAGCAACACACTCTGCTCTGTAGGTTGTTCAGTGTAAATACATGCATCTATCCTGTGCCTTTGTGTTGGCCGTGGACCTCACTGAATAAAGACCTGGAGACAAAGCTGAGACGCTAGTGCAGACATCGATTATAGATTACAATGACAGCAGGTCTGTAGAGATCTGCACCTTCTAGTTGCTTATGGATTGGACTTTGATGTTTGTGTTACTTCTTTAAGTTACGCAGCCTTGTGAAAAATACAAGACTGACGTGGAACCATTCAACAAACAAGTGATCATCACGCGAGGAAAACTGACTAATCCTTGAAAGGATGGACTCACTACTGCCGGGGAGGGAATGTGGATGATCGACACGGAGCGGGGTCGGATCTGATTGACCAGCTGACAGAGGACGGTGCCGTTGGATAAGGCCTCGCCCAGGTCCTCCGGTAGAGTGATCTTCAGCCGCGACTCCAGAGTCTATAAATACACAATAGGAAATGTTGTCATACATCTTTTGTGAAGAGAAAGTAAAGTCTGCCCTCAGAAAACCAGTGGATCAAACTAGCTAAAGCAGGTTTACCTTGCGTAGTTGCGTGATGTCCGGTCTCTCTTCTTTAGGAGAACGCAGCATTGTGCGAGACTCACTTCTGTCAGACTCAGCGAGAGTAAAGGCTGACCCTGACAAAAGACAATGGACAGTGTTGGAACGTCTGACGCACTGAAGGTGTGAAGCGCGTGCCTTGTGCTGTTGTGTACCCGTGGGTTTGACGTTGCTGCGGGAGGAGGTGCGGAACAGGAAACTGTTGGGTCTCTGGGCCTGACCGGGTGGAGGAGACGTCTTCGGGGAGGGGGGCACGTCTGACACAAACAGGTCAGAGTTACAGATGCACTCACACATACAACGTTTTTATAACCGTGAAATCAAATAACATGACGCAAGAAGTCTGAACCAGCATTGAGGAGTGAGGAGGACACAGGATGGGTTGAAAGCTCAGGGAAGAGCAACTAAGTGCACCTTCATGTTTCTAAGATCAACTTTTATCCTCAGAATAATACAACATGGAATAAAGTAGTTCTTTACCTTTTCAGTCAACAAAAAGAGAAACACTTCTTAAATGCATTCATGTGTAATGAAAGGCCATAAGAGAGCGTATCCTAAATAAGACGCACGACACAATAAACACATCCTAACTTATAGACGGAATACCAAGTGAAACAATAAATGACCTTCAAGCCAACCTTCAGTGCTGTCGTTTACAATAATCAAAACACACAACGTGACTGTTTTATGAGCTTCTCTTTTCAATTCCATCATTTTCCATATGGGGAGTGCATCTGTCCTCCTCAATAACAGCAGAGTAGAAAGATGATTATGTTTAAATCATCATCATCTAGATTCCCTCTGAACTTTAAAGACAACATGAAAGTCTCTCAAAGCTTCTGTGACTGTGATGAGAACTGCAGTTTACAAGGTCAAGAATGAACTTTGAGTCTCATCATCATCCATGTTTTACATCGTGTGCAGCCAGTTTAGTTTCACCAGTGAGACAGAGGGAATGGTTGGTATTGAGACAGTCGGAGGAGACATCAGCTAATAAACAGCCGGCGGTAGACAGCAGGCTGAACCTCCGTCTGTAAACAGACACACATCAGTGGATCTAGTGACTGGATCTATATTACAGCTGTTCCTATACACACTTGTATTATGTAGTAAATAATACAGTAGCTCCTGTATTATGCAATGAAATAATAAAACCACTAAATGGAGCTTGGTGAAGTAGCGCGGGATCATCAGTGTAATTCAGGAGGTGTTTACCACAGAGGTCTCCTCTCCAGAACAAACCAACCGCCTGATTAGAACTGATAATTCTGATTAAATCAGCTTCACTAAAAATCATCGATGCTGTTTGGTGGACACAGGACGTCATGGGGCCGCTAGTCGAGCTGCCGCTAACATTTGCTCAGCTTGTTTCTCTGATAAACTCCACAGAGGGGCAGTCCAGCCCGGGAACCCAACACCCGGACCCCTCTTGCTGTGCGGTGACAAGTGCTAAAATAAGTCTATTCTTTTTTTAATGTTCCATATTATCCCTGAAAGTAAACTAAACTAGCTTTAAAAGAGAGGTGTGTGTGTGTGTGTGTGTGTGTGTGTGTGTACCTGTTCTGCTGTTGGAGCGTTGCAGAAGTGCATAAGGAGACACTGAGCTCATCTGATCAGCACTCTAATAAAGAAGGAAAACAATTCAGCAGTTCAACAATGTCCAGCTGTGGCGCTCTCAGCTCTGCTCACTGGAGGAATAAGGGGACACTACTCACTGCACAGCGCTGCCGGAGGCCTGAGTGGGAGCTGCTGTTCTCTGGAGAGGCACCACTAGGGGGAGACACACACCAACGATTGATCACGACAGAAAAACACTTTCTACACCCTCAAACCTCCGTCCATTTGTAATTCAGCACAGACTGAGGAAACGCTAGGATGAATGAAGAGTAGAACTTGGAGAGCCACTCAAAGTCATAGGTCTCTGTGTTGTTGCTGTTTAAAAGGCCCTACTTACGCTGAGCTACTTCCTGTCTGTGGTGTGGTGGCCACATGACTTCCTGCTTTGGTGGAGGACTTCAGCAAACTGCAAAATTAGAGTTTTGACATGGAGAGCGTATAATTAGAGATGACAGACCTCTGACAGAGAGCTGATCCTTACTGTATGTATGGAACACACTGCTTTACACATAAAAGCTCATATTCACTGTTCTACTGACAGAGTCATGTGACCTGTGTCCAATCCATTCATACACTTCCTCTGTGTTATGAAGCTTTCAATGCTTTATGCCAGAGTTTACTGCTGACAAACGTTTCAAAATACATTTGAATTTGAACTCGTCGCTGCATGAAGAATAAGAGTGAGTATTGACCTGGCCTTCTCTCTCTGCTGCTGCTGACGCTCTCTCTCCTGCCAGATGAGGAGGGTGCCCGGCCTCCTCCGCTCCTCCAGGGTGGGGCTGGAGGGGGACAGGGGAGAGGAGGAGGCCGATGACGGGGGGCCCACCTCCACACGGAGGGTGGACCTGGAGAGGAGAAAGAGTTAGAGAATGCCAATAAGGCAAGGAAGAACTCAATATTATGATACAAATATGAAACACGTTATTTGTTGAATTTGGCCAATCCTCATCACTGCCAACTCCACTCCAACTGTCACATAATGTCAGATTTTGAGGTATGAACTTGGTGAACTTGTTGCACCTTCCAGGAGTGAAATACCACCCAAATATGATAGGTTAACTAAGAGTTACTGTTGTCTGATTTGACTGACAGAAAATAGCCCAATCACAGCCTCAAACCATTGGTAACAAAGTAACAGCTATGGAAACGTCTGTTATAGGGTTATGGTGAGAAGTCACAATGAAGCACTTTGTCCTGAGACACACTGCTGGTTTTACCAGTAGAACGTTTAGACAAAACCAAACTAGTTATATAACCAAAAGCTTATAACAGAGCTGTAGAAATTTGAAATGAAATTTGGAAGTGTGCTGTCAATCTGTTCTTCCTAAAGTTACAGCACAGTCATCTCAATCATACCTATTCTTTATTTTCCCACATTCATTTGAGAGCCCTCTCCCTCTCTTCTAGATCCTACTGTAGTCTTACAACAGTTGGACAGTAAATAGTAGATTTGTGATATGCGTTTGTTCACATTGTCTTTGAGCAATAAACTAACTTGGGTCAATCCTGGGAGCCTTCCTGCTTGAACTGTATGACATTTCATACCCGTAAAATATCTGAAGAAATGTCAGACCAGAGTTTGATAACCACCTCTCAAGACCCCAAAGTGTCCCCTTATAGATGCACACATCTTCTCTCCTTTTCATACCCAGAGGAAGGTTTTCTAAGAGCCAACGTCACAGTGCTACTGAACATGATGGGTGTCTCATATATTTATGAACATCTTCACCGAGGGACTCAGAATGGCTGTGAATGTCTTCACATTAGTTGAGGTGAAACAGTAAAGGATGTAAGACAGGTCTTGTATCTTGAGAGTATGCTCTTCAATGTGGCTCCAGTAACATAGAGGTCTGTCTCAGAAACACAGGCCCGGTAAAGCAAACCCGCTCTTTTCAAAAGGCCTTTTGATGTTCTCAGCACCTTACATTCCACTATTGCACAGAAAAAAACAAGGAGTTGTACTTTTTCTTTAAAGGATTTGAGGAGTCCAACTGGCATGGACTGAAAGAGCTACATAACATTCATCATACCCATTCTTATTATAGAGGTCTGACTCATCGAATGCACTCTTTAACTCTTCATTGGGGGAAATCATCAAATGGTACAAAAGTCTAAGTAGTCACAGAGGCAACAGAAAACATCTTTACTATCAGGTTCAGGGTGAACTGTTGGGACCAGAGGCTTAGGCTTAGGTCAATGTTAAACTATGTACGCAGATTACGTAAAGATTGTACATGAGGTGCATTCAGGTTCCAAGCACTTTAACAACTAGAAATGAGTACAAGAAAAAGACTCAAGTCTATTGAAATGATTGATAGACTTGCATCTTTATTCTGAAGGCTGGTTTGTGTAAAGTCATTGCATCATTCAAATGTAAAAGTCTGTTTAGAAAGTGCGTGTTGAGTTTCCATTTTAGGTCTCAGTATTCTATTTTTAGGAATCCCAAAGGAAATGTTGGAGGAAGATTTGGAACATCCGTTTGTTCAAGCTGATTGTCCAGTGAAGGAGTAACAGCTCAACTACATCTTCCTCAGTCCAGTTACCAGAGCTACAGCATGTCTTTACTGAGGAGTTACATGCTGAATGAATATTAGTCATTTGAGAGAGTACAGTTAATAAAAGTCAAAGGTTTAGAATAAGACATGCTGCTTGTTGCTCCAGAAGCTGAGAACAATGGCTCTGTGTCACATATTAATATGTAGCCAATGGCTGAGACTCTGAATCCCAACAATGTAGTTCTCTTGGTAACGGAACAACAGAGCAGCATGATACAAGCTGCCTGCTGGGCTTCAGCACAAACGGACGTATTAAGATACAAGTCGTGTGAAATATGCTTTTATCAGTCGGTATCACTGACGATGGAGTTGGTACGCAGAGTATTTTATTTGTGCATTAAGGTGTTGATAGAGCTACAGGACCGACTGCGTACTAACGTGCACCATTGGAGATTCCCCATGGACACGGCAAGAACTGTGGTTCCCTCACATTGAAGAAGCTGGAACCAGAGAAGGTCTTTTGTTCTTGATAAGTCACTTAAATGATTAATGGATTATCTAAATCATAAGCATGCATTTCCTCCACCAAGTAATGAACTAATAGTTTCAGCACCGTATAATAGCGTGAACTTACAGTCCCTCCGACCAGCTTTGTTTCACATCAGCTTTCCAAAGATACACGGACATTTAGACAATGCCGTCATGTTGCCACATTGTAATAAATGTCTGGGCGAGTCGACACTGTTAACTTCCCAAGATAACAGCACCCACAAACACTCAACATGCAGTTTGACGGGCACTGCAAGTTATGGGAACAGAAGTGTATTGACTCTTCCCAGCTCTTCAAACACCGTGTGAAGTGACCTTGTGAAACCAGGACGCAGAGAGAGAAACGGTGGTAAAACATCGTCTGTCTTCATCACTTGGAGTGCCTGAGTACATAGTTTCCAACCAGAGAAGCCAACACACCGCAGAGTTCCGATGAAGAATCGTGACAGAAAGAGGCCGAGTACACTTAAAGGTGGAAAGGAAATGTTTTCAAATATATTGCATACCATGATGGCACAAGAGCTGTAAACAAATGAGAGCTTGGAAGGTCATTATTAGCAGCTAACGCCAAACGTGTCACAGAAGCTGAGACACTTCCCTTAAAGCCTCTTGCTCATCGTCCTTTCCTCTCTGAAGAGGATGAACACATTTATAAAACCAATGTTACCATTTTCTGCTTTTAACTGATGTTCCAAATTTGCGGAGTAAACCATTTTTTCGTTTTTACTTCAAACATATATTCCAGTTTTTATGTGAAATCAGTATTCCAGTTTATACTTTAAACCAATAAACTAAGCTTTAAAACAATATTCCTTTTGTTGTGCCATAAATCCTATTGCTGTTTTGTGTCGTAAACTTACTAAAAACAAAGCGTGCCATACAAAGCGTATGTTTTACAGGAGGGTTAACAAACCGTTTGCATGTTGTGTCCTGGGTGTGGGACGATGAAGAGCTCTCCCTCTGCTCCTGGAAATCAACGACACAATCAGTAACCTTGTTCTGAGAGAACACACAAGGCAAGATGTTGAGCAACAACACATGGGTCTGAGAATGACTGGTACCAGAGGAGGTGCTGGATTCCTCCTGATCTCCTCCTCTTCTTCTGTCACACTGCTGTCAATGAAGTCCACATGCCCAGCATCCCCATTCACTGCAAAGAGTGTAGAAGGGTCTTAAGAGTTTCTCTATATGTGAAAACAAATCTACGGTTTCAGAGAGACCTACATTTTTTACACAACAATACACTTAATTACATGAACTACAGATTAAAGCATGTCTGTCCTTCCTCACCTTTGTTAGCTTCCAGAGGAGATCCACTCTCCTCCTCTTCCTCCTCCTCCTCCTCCTCCTCCTCCTCCAGGTTCCTCTGGTCTCTGCTGACCTCAGCCATGCGAAGGGAACGCTCTGAGAAGTCATCTGCTGACTGGACACAAAGACAGATTGGAGTCATTGATCTGAAGTAGGTTGTTAACACTATAGGATCAGTAGGCTGCATTTCTTTTGTATGGTTGTTTTTGTCTAGGATGCTTTTTTCACTTGTGAGATACACATGTCTGACCGTTCATCAGCATCATCAGATCTTAAATGCAACATTAGTACAATCACATACTTCTGTTTGATCAACATATAATGAGATGATGTGGTCACTTGGGACACATATCAGGGCCGTGTACAAATGACGGAACTGTCTAAAAGAGTTTTACCTCATTCCCAGACCAGCGCTTGCTGCCGCTGTCGACACTGTTGAAGCCAGAATCCAGCCCTCCGAACTGACCTGTGAACAGCTCCTGGTCTGACAGACTGCAGGGAAACATGTCGAACACACATTAGGATAAGTTAAACACACACACGCACCAGCAAATACACAGCAGTGTTGTTTGCAGACGGTTACATGGTGGTTCATTAGTCCAAAGGGAAAAGACTGGTCCGGATCAGACTCAGAGCTCTATTGTCTAATATTATCTCCGTCCTTGGTCCTGTCTATTACATGGAAATGGCTCCCTAGGCAGCTCAAAGGGGTCCATTCAAGTTTACCGATATTTGCTTAACCCTGCTTCCTCTTAGTTAACCCTTTCACTGTCGTCACTCATCTTCCATTTCCCTATTCTACATTTACTGTAACTCTTGCCATTCATCCTCTCACCTCATGGTCACGTTGTTCCTATTTTGGTAGAAGAGTGTGTGCATGTTGTGATGGTGAAAAATAGTTATTACCACAACACCATTATCCTTTAAAGACTAGTTGTAGTAGCTACCGCTATCAGTAAAAAAGCACTTATGTCCAACTGTCACTTAAATGGATGTCAGCAATGCAACACGTTGCTATTACCATCAACACTCTTTCTGAATTGTGTTAATGTTGTAGTCAGGTGTCAGCTACCTGCTTTACTGTCAAATAAAAAGGTACAATACCTATAAGACTGAAGCCACTTTAGTTTTTACCATCCGTTATTGTAAAACTCAGTCTGAAGCCGAATCGTGAGGACAAAAGCACTGGCTCCCTTTGATTCCACGGTCTCTATAAACCAACCCACTGAGGTAAGATCCCATGACTACACAGAGAGCCTCCATGAAACACTCTCCTACTAATAGTTCAACATTCTATGAAACAAGCTGATTTTCTCTCTTTCTGAGAGTGAGATGAGGCGATCTACATCAACGTATGTTAAGTAGAGCTCATGAGAAGGTTAGCCTAGCTTAGCATGAAGACTGGAAGCAGGGGGAAACAAACATGTACCTACCAACTCCTCTAGAGCTCCCGATTAATACGTTGCATCTCAATCTCTCAATGGGTACACAAACATTAAAGTTCAGTGGTAGAACTATTTCTTGGCAGACAATAGTTCATCCATCCGCCCAGCACTTCCATGAAGCATATCCAGCTAGTTGCCAGACAGCTTCTGTAAATGAGTTTGTTTCATTCTTTCTCCTACTCCTTGACCATCTCCTCCTCCAGTTACTTGCTCCCTCCCTCCAGTCTCCCTCACCAGCTGTTGAAGCCAGTGGGCCTCAGGTGCCTCTCCAGCTCCTCCTGGCTCCTCTTGCAGGCCTCCATGTTGAGGTACTTGAAGATGTGGTATTTGCCCTTGGAGCAGATCTGCGCAGGCGGCATTTGCAGCGGGTTGTTGTCCAGCAAGATGCTCTGGAGGTGCCGGAGGTGGCGGTAGCACAAGGGCACGTGGGAAATGCGGTTGCAGGACACATCGAGCCGGACAAGGGGGAGCTCGGATATTTCTGGGTGGTGCAAAGAGAAGGGAATGTTTCAGGCTCAGGGTCGTTTGGGCCTCAACTTGTTGACACTTCACAAAATCTTCATTTCTTTTACACATACCTAAACCCTAAGATTATGACGACACTTGACTCTTCAACTCATTTCTGTGATTACACTTAAAATAGTAGTGTGTAGGATTTAGGGGATCTATAGTGTGTTAATAACTTAGTGTATAATCACCTGAAACTAAGAATGGTTGTTTTCGTTTTGAATGAGCCCTTCATATCTACATAGGGGGCGGGACCTCTTCACAGAGTCCGCCATGCTGCACCACCATGTTTCTACAGTAGCCCACAAAGGACAAACCAAACACTGGCTCTCGAGTCTTTCCCGTTTCTATGTTACCTGAAGGCCACCGTAGTTCTCTACACACTTGGAAAGGGAGGAGTAAGTGGAGGGGTATTCAGTTGGATGCAATCTGCAACCTCACCGCTAGATGCTACTAAACCCTACACGCTGCTCCTTTAAAAAGTGAAAGTTTTCTTGTAGACAAATAAAAGTTCTGTTAGTCAGTTTCTCACATTCATTGTGTGTACTCTTGAGGTTTAACAAACATTTCATCCTTCCTGCAGTGTTAGGCACTGCCTGAGGAGGTCATCCAGGATTCATAGAACAGTAGTTACATTCATAACTCATTTTTACTTCCTCATAAAACCTTTGCAAAGCCAACTTTTTAAGTATTTTAAATTCTACATTGTTAGAGTACATGTTAACTCACTTGCAATCTTCTTTTTTTCCCGCCTTTACTGGCTCTATGCTACATTTCTTTTGCATTACCGCCACTTAATGATCAGTAGAAAAGTGTGAAACAATTGGCAGGAATGTGTGTGAATCCTACGATAGACAAGAACGGTAGATATCAGCAGCACGTCTAGAAACTACAGGTTACCTTTAAACTTCAACTTTCTCAGTACAACTTGAATTGTGATTTCAACTTCTTCCAGTAATTGTTTTTCTACTTCCACTTTAACTTATGTCAGTATTTCAATTATTTGTAATGTTTCAGCAACTCCTGCACACATGTTTCACATTGAAAGTCTTAAAAGTCCTTTCCAGGTGGGCTGTTGGATGGAGAGGGTTGAGTTTCATTGACCGTAGCCTAAAAGCAATAAACAAAAACAAGCAGAGTGGAGGCTCCTGGAAGTAATGAGTAGAAGTTTGCTGTCAGGCAACACAAAGTGAGAGCAGCCGTGCTGAGCCGTTTTTGTACAGGTCATTCCCCCGCCCTTCATTTTAACACGCCTTTATTTGTATTTAAGGCGTAACAGTTTATATTATTTTAAACACTATTTCAATCAAGTGTCAGGACAAATATGTCCATCATATTCTATAACAGCTCTTACACTCTTCACTTTAACCAGTACACATAGACAGTTTTAATTTAACAATGGCTAGATCTCCATGTAGTAAATACTTACATCACACAACACAATTCAAACATGAACACATTTGAATTTATAAACAGCTGCTGCCAGCGTCTCCTGTCCACTGCTTCTTGTCCAATGAGGCACTAATGGTGTAAGATCCATTAGACTTGCAGTCAGAAGAAGTTCAATACTTCTAATGTCAACAATCGATAGCTCACAATAATGATGTAATTACCATCTAACTTTTAGAGAGTCTACATTACAATCCATAATGTACAGAGAGCTATAACCTGGTTAGGGTGTTAGTTAACTTATTCTATTGCTATAGATGCGCTGATTCAATGATAAACTGTGTAATGGGGTCTGGACTAAGACCCTGCTGAGGATGCTGGGGTTAGTTGGGTTCATAGAGGAGCAACATGAGCTGAGCTGGTCACACTGGGGGTTTTAAAGAGATAACTAGAGCAGGTGTGCGGTCAGTGGATGGTCGAGGATGTGGTGTCTTTACCTTCAGGCAAAGTGGTGAGCTGGTTCCTCCTCAGGTTCAAGTCCCTCAGACACTCTAGCTGGCCGAGCTCTGCTGGCAAACACTGCAGCTCGTTACAGCTAACATCCTGAGAGACAGTAGAGATGGTATACTGTCATTGGTCAGTGTGCGATCTCTGTATTCAGTCTATGACGAGGCCTCTTGATGAGGTCTATACACAGAAAGATAGTGTTGATGAGTTTGTGTGTGCATCATACCAGCTGTCGGAGGTGTGTGAGTGAGTATATGGAGGCGGGCAGTGAACACAGCTTGTTGTTGCTGACTATGAGCACTCTCAGGAGGGGAAGCTGGAACACAGACGAGGGTAAACTGGACAGAAGATTACGACTGTGGAGACAAGAGCACAAAGTGAGGTCATTCAGGGGGCGTGGGACTGACAGTCAGTCAGTCAGTCAGTCAGTCAGTCAGTCAGTCAGTCAGTCACTCCAGATCACAAACTCAATCACAGTGAATTGTTGTCACAGAGCGAGCCTATAGAGAATGTGCAGCTACATCTAGTCGTTGGTGTCTTTGTATTGTGCAGTACATTTGCTACACTTTTGCTGCCTGTATCAGCCACCTGGAGGACTTCTCTGGTCTCCTAGCAACAGTGTTGTAAGACGGTTTGGACAGGATTTGTGCGGCCTGTCTTCATCTCCACCATAAACAAACACCGAAGCTCAGATGCAGTTCTCGTGTGTTTAGAGGCCTCATGCACACTGTGTCAGTGTTGACTCACGTCTTTGTGGTGTGTTCAAGTACAACTTTTAAAGGATAATCACAATGCATTACAACTTGGGATTTATTCATTTGAGTTTTTACAGACCAACTTCCTGGTTAAACTTTGACCTACATTTTGGATGCACTAATTTTCAGCTTTTCCAAATGAAGTATAAAGTCTACATTAGTCATCCCCTACCACCGCAGCAGACTGCTACAGAGCAGGAAACCTGTCTACAGCGCTGTGACTAAACTCAATGATTCAGCTAAAGAAAGCCCAATAATGAATTACAAAACACTTTATAGGCTATTATTGGTTCTTCTTGTGTTTATTGGGACCTTCATTTGGCTCAGTCTGTTCTTTTCTCATCATTCCGCCACAAACCCCCCAAAAACATACTGATTTTGAACTTGACTGCTGATCGAAATGATGGACTTTATCCATCAGAGGAGCTGAGCAGACGGAACCATCGGTGTGTGACAATGTTAGTTTGGGTGCGTCGGGTCCGTTTTTAACAACTGTAACTCCACAAACAATAGAATAAGAGGAATAGACCTGGACCGTGAGCGTGGTGTTGCCTTACCTGAGGTTGAGGTAGGTGAGGGCCTGGAGGTTGCCCAGGCTGGAGGACAGTGAACGCATCCCATTGTGGTAAAGGCTCAGCGTCTCCAGAGAGATGAACTGACAAAGCTCCTCCGGCAGCTCACACAGCCGGTTCTTCGACAGATCTGACAAGACACAAAATGACCAAACGTTAGACTGGTCCATCAGTTCCTATAGTGTTCACACTGATGCTGCACAAAGTAAAGGAAGACATCTGTTAGTAGACACTAATGACTGAAAGAATAATATTCAAGGTCTACCGCTAAAACAGAATTGGAGTCACTTGATTTAGAGATGGGAATTACCAAAAAGCTCCTGAAAATGATAACTACAATTGTTTTGGGGCAGAACATTTTGCAATATTACAATTTGATATTCAAACTCTTTTTGATTTCTGGAGCTGAATTTCTGGAAAGTTCTGGAAATTCTTCAGATAGAATGAAGCTTGTTTCGTTTTTTTAAAAACTTAGATGCACGGGTGTTCCAGCTGTCTAACATGCACACCATGTACTGCAATGTACTTCCCCACGTCGACCCATCGAAACTGTTGTTCCGTGTCATTCACCTCTCTCTCCCCTCATGTTTCCTGTCACTGTCAACTGTCAGATAATGGCAATATGCCATAGAACTAATTATATGCCAAAGAATGAGAGCTTTCACCAAAATATCTAACAATAAATAAATCCCCTCAGTGCCAAAGACCAAACAAAGGACAAAGAATGGAGGTTGATGGAATCAAAAACAAATGTGTCCAACCCCCACAAAACAGACTTAGGAAAGCCTGAAGTTAAAGGGTTAACCAAGTCAGTTAGTGTTGGACTTCCATAGCACTTTTCACAAACTCAAAGCAGCAGAGGCTGATATATCCTGACTAAGTGTGGGTCAAGCACAATCCTACAATTCCCATGACACCCCTCGATAGAGCATCTTTTGTTCCAGGTGTCTGTCTCCTGACACGTAATGCAAGCTTTCTGTGATCACTTCGTAGGCCGACCTTAACCCGATGACACCAATCCCCTTCTTACTTTGGTTTTACATTCTGTGTAATCTTGTGCCTTATGACAGCATGAACACTATGAGAGCGAGGAAGCCACACTGCTCAACTATAATAATCAACTATTTTCTGTTGAAGTAAAAATGTCAGACAATGTGATGGTCAGTTTATTTTCTGCCATTTTATGATTAATCAAGAAAACTACAGATCAATTCTCTGATGAAAATAATTGTCAATACTTTTCTGATGTCAGGCATGAATCACTTCAGCCCTAAAAGTACAAAAGAAACATTCTCGAAGTTCTAATCCCGTCTCCATCCATTATTTGTTCAATAATCTCCATTTATGCCACATCTTTTTTTTTCTCAGGTTTTTTCTGGACGTACATTTTTAATGACTCCACCTGCACCAAGAGGCGTTACAGTAACACATCCAATCAAATGGATTTGGGACGTACTATATATATAATAGGCAGGTGTATATAGCTGGTGGGTTGCAGCAGCTAGCAGAGTGTCACCATGTTTGGACATCAGCATTGTGGTCCAGTTGATGGATTTCTTGTGGTCCTCCTCCTGATCCAACAATGCTCCACATGCTCCCTGAGCCACGCCCACTTCTGAGCAATGGAATCCATGCACGATTTCTTATAATTCTTATAATCCGTTTTACTCTGTAAAACATCACTTTTCTAAAGAGGTTCTAACTGCTATTTCACAAGGATTATAATGTTTTAAAATGACCTGGTTGATTTTGAACATCTCCCACCATCTTCTCTATTTTCTGTCCCACTATTTTCTTTCCTCTCTCCCTCAAAAGTCTCCTACCTTCCTCCTCCCAAACCTCCCCCTATATCATGACTGAATTACTGAGCGTGCTCAGTATAGACCCGTCATCAACATATCCTCCTCTCTGTATCAATTGAACTCTACTTCACGCCGCGTGTGGCATAAAAGAAAAGTGAGCACTGTGCAGCAGACACAATGAAGCATCAATAGATGGTCTATAGAGCTGCAGTGATTCCAAAAAGCCCCATTAGCACGGAGCGTTCACTGGCAGCAGCATGAGACACAAGTCTGTCAATGGCAGACAGCCCAATGGCTGTTTATTGATTGCTGTTGGAAGCGGCAGGGCTGGAGGAGGCACTTCCTCTCTTTGTTGTAGAGCGTATATATGGGGGCTTTTATTTTGGAAGAATTAAGCTGATGAATTCACATAGAAAGAATTCTATGACTTTTGTTACTATCCAGTCAGATGGGCTGATAACTATGGGACACAGTCACTGATAAGACATTAGAAAGACATGGTGCAGGTTCATTCTATAGACATCTATGGTAACATTGAGTGAGCCATAGCATCAAGGGCTTTTCCATCAGGACCATTGTTTAAGTATCCTGGATTCAGAGCAGAGTTTGAACTTCCTATTACATTTGAAATATGTTTTCTTTCTGGCCATGATCTCTCACAGGATTCAAAGTTTCATGAACACTTTCCTGAGGAGTCATTAAGTTTCTTCATCAACCTCAGAGCTGAAACTATAAATCCATTAGTCTCTTGACAGGAAATAAATCAGCAGTTCTTCTGATAATCGTTTTTAGTAATATTTTTAGCAAAAATGTCTAACATTGATTGGTTCCAGCGTCTCAGTTGTGAGGACTTGCTCATTGTCTCTGTCTCATGTGATGGTCCAGTAAATGTTTTAGGGTTTCAGACTGTAAAGCGATCTGAAGACATTTTAGGGGATTTTGATGGCCGTTTTTCACTATTTCCTGATATTCTAATACAAAACCAATAATCCAAAAAAAGAATCAACCGATTAATCAACTATGGAAATAATTATAGTAGAAGGTTTTGTTAAAAAGAAAAAGAAAAACTATTTCAGATCTCTAAAAATAGCTGAAACCTTTACATGGACAGAATAAGAGAGAGGACAGCAGTAAACATACTACTAATCCATGTTCCACATTAATGTAGGAGTGAACAAAGAAACCAGACCAAGGGTTTCATCAGAACCATTTCACATGGCCTTAATAAATACAGACGCGTGGTTCAATGAGTGTTGTGTGAGCAGTAAACGTGAGAGGCTGGATACTTTACAGTAGCTCTACAGCCTGATCTCCCTCCGTCCCCACTGTCCCATAGCTGGAGGGGAGCCGTCTGAACAATAGATGGGGGTGGAAGTAGTAATGTGTGTGTGTGTGTGTGCCTGCTCTGGGGGATGGAGATGTTATTTCTTTAGCCAAAGACAGCCAGATATCTGGGAGCTCAGGTTTGGTTTGAAAAGGAAGAGATGGTTTGGATGGAACTTATTGATGCTGTAAAGGTCTTTGACACACACACACACACACACACACACACACACACACACACACACACACACACACACACACACTAAAGCTATTCTAGCTTTTATCTTAACCTTAAACCCATGCCTAACAGAATTGGTGGCCCATATTTGGTCTCATTAAATACAAAAATATAAGAATACACACACAAAAGTGGAACACCGCCTTTCCCTGCTGTCTTTATTTTTATTTTTTTACCCAGGAGGCATTTCTGCCCAAATGTCCTGGTAGCCGTTGTAACAAAGCCAGACCGACTCACAACGAGCATCATGGGAGAAGCATGTGCTGCGGAATGGACAGTGGGCTGCCATGAGACAGCAGGACGCTGGCTTCAAACAGACGAGCTCTGTGGTTCAGAGCCAACTCCGTCAGCTCTACAAAGCCGCATGAAGAGGAGGAGGGCCAGCTGATCCTTCCGGTTAAAGAGCCGACTCACACTGGCCTCATTTTGTTTCAAAGTTGTCCACATCCAGCTGAGACGTTCACAGCTGGCGTTATAGTAGTGACTAACCATATGTGATTACATGCGTCTTCTATGGCTTCACACAGGGGATGGTTGTGGCTTTGTTCCCTCAGCTCAGAGGCTGGTTGATTTGTCATAACGCAGGGTGGAAAACACAAAGACACAGGCTACTTGTTAGAGGCTGAATCTATGGCCAGTTAAATGAGCGACGAAAACATTTCCAAGAGCTTTCAACAAATAAGGGTGATGAAAACAGTCAGATGGGATTGAACCTTCAGGAAATAAATCCTGCAAGTGGCCCTCGCATGAACCAATGACCCGCGCTCACATTTCACTGAATGCTGGTTGGGTCTACACATGGGCCCTCTGACCGCTAACAGAGAACACCTGCTGTTAGATCACTGTGTTGCAACATGCTGAACACGTTTCAACCCACACAGCAGTACAGCAGCCATCTGTTGATGCAACTCTGAAGTGTCAACACAAGCCACGCCCACGCAATACTACTCAATCAATTTATGATAAATTACGTTCATATTGTTTACTTCCCAACTCCGCCTTCTCTAATTCTAATCCTCCCTCTATTATGCGTCATCAACATTGAGTGACGATATAGCGTTATCAAAATAAAACCGAAGCATCAAAGTGCAGTCTTGACGTTGGAAACAGATGGTTTGACAATCCCGACCCAAGGTCCACTTACTAGCTTTTTCCAGACCTTTCGCCTGTGTCACATGGTCTTCATCGTGGATGGAGCTCAGTTGTCATGAAGAACAGCCTGAGCTTCTCCAGGAAAAATGGGCATCCACTGATGAGGACCATGTGATACAGAAAAAACAAGCGGATGAACCTTGTTATTGGAATATTTAAAAACAGGAACATGTAACCTTAAATGTGCAACCTTTCCAAAAGATTTGTAGAAACGAACTGAATGTGTATTAACCGTCACTGTGAGAGCAGCTCTTACAGCCTGAAAGAGTGTCGCAGGGTTTCAAAGGATCAGCGGAGCGAGCAGGATTGGCCTGTGAGAGCACGGCACTGTGTCTAATTACAGGTCAGCATGTGATGGAGGAGGATCCACTTCAGCCACTAACGTCACTGCTGACCCACTGACCTCTACCTCTACACACTGGTAAGCAGGACTTTAGCAAAGTCTCTTAACACTTGAGGAAAACCCCATCACAACACGTTGGATAATTCAGTGTGAAAACAAAGGAAACACAACAGCAGCAGTCTCATATTGCATAAGCTGGGGCCTCACTCGGGCACTGTGACATCATCACACAGGTCTTCAGTCTGCTGCTCCAAAGTCTCAGAGACTACACTTGCACAGTTTCACAAGTTTGTGGATTATTTGCCTACTTATTCATGTAGACCGACAGTTCAGCACTTGTTACACACAATAACACAGATATCTTATCTTCCTTTCTACAAGGAAGTGTTAGAAGTCTTCATTAGAAGTCAATAGAGCTCGTGCACAAACTGCTGTGTGCTGTCGGGACAATTAACACACTAATCTGTTTGTAAATCTCATTACCTTCCTGGCACAAGACAGCTCCTGTAAACTGTCAGCGCCTTAAGAAGCTACAGTCTTCCTGTTACGGGCCTCTGAAGGCCAATACAGACGCTTAACTGATCAACCTCTTGTTGCCATGGCGTCGCTTGTGGTTGGGTGTGGTTCAGTGCATCACAGACACATTGCGGTGCTGATCGAGACACGCTAATGATTAAGCTCGGTGCTCACACATCTGTGTCACTCGGAAACAAACAGAATATCTGAATTCACTGACAGTGCTCCGTCCTTCTCCCATCAACCTCAGAAGAGTTAGTCTGCTTTTACAATGTCCCCATCAAGCTCCATAGGTCTGATCAGATCACTTACTATCTGCTGATACCAAGGCCAGTCCCATGAGGACCTCAATGACACAGCTGCACACTCAAGCTACATCCTGACGAAGTGGTACAAACAGAAAGAAAAGAAATGGAACCACAGAGGCTCAGTATACATATTACACAGAATGAGATGTGTAGCAGGAGAAGATATGCAGGCTGGATTCAAATATGATCTGAAGCTGAAATAACATGATAAGATTAAATTGTGGGTGTGAGAGAAGACGTATCACTCTGTTGGAGATGTTGGGCCTACAGAAGCAGGAAGTAGAGCAGAGAGATCTTTAACCACACTACAGCAAAGCTTGATCCACTTCTGTCATCAAGTTACTCTCTGTAGTGACATGAATATGACCAGCCTGTTTGTCCTTGTCAGCTAAAGATGAGCAGCTGCTCTTTGGTAATAAGGAAGAGAGAGGGGAGACAGAAGGTTCAACCACATCTGCTCACACTAAAAGAAGGAGAGCAGCCTGAGGTGCCCGAGCTCGCTTTATTCATTCTTCAGACAACTGCCCAGAGTTGTATCAACGCCTTTAACACAACATAAAAAATAGGTCGTATAACTAATAGGTATTATTAACCTCAGCACTGTTGCAATGAGCTGTAAAATACTTTGGGATGTTCCCGTTTGTGTTCTGGTTATTCTTGTGTTTTCCCACTAACCCAAGAAATGCCATGAGAAACAAGAGGCTATCAGGTGTCTGACCGGCTCACCTGCTTCAGGGTCGGGACTGACTTCTAAGGAGCATTATGAAAGCATCAACAGTCTGGATTTTTCCATGACGGACAAAGAAAAAGTAAAAAAGAGTGGGTGGTTCATGTTACATGTGAGCAGCTGATGAAGATCTGACCAGAACTGGAGAAAAGGAAAGCAAAGGCATGCTGCTAAACTCTTGCTTTCCTCCCTCAACCCTGGAATGCAAAGAAGAGGAGTAAAGGGACCAGTGGTGTATAGTAACGAAGTAGAAATACTTCGTTACTGTACTTAAGTCGTTTTTTTGGATATCTGTACTTTACTTTACTACTTATATTTCTGTTGACTTTTACTTCACTACATTTTGCAAAGAAAAGTGATACTTTGACTCCGATACATTTCCCCTGAAACCTTCGTTACTCGCTACAAAATCAAATCTATCTTTAGAAACAAAATGAATCATGAGACCAGCGTCGGGGACTGTGGTGGACCACAGACTGCAACAAGCAGGTTTGGTGAATCAGTGGTCCTAGCTTGCAAGTTAAATCATTGGTTAATCACGTTAATGCGCAAAACAAGTGCTCTCAAAGCCGCGGTGTTTAGATTCCCAGTGATGCCCAGGATGCTACATGCTATAGCTAGTGGGCGACAACACGAGTAGAATTCCACACAGGACGGGTGTGATGAGGAGAGGTGGATGGGTCAAACAAACACTGGTGTTTCCTCCAGGAGGCCGCAGTTTGTGCCGTGTGTGAAACGAGAAGCCAATGTTGATTTATTTGTGACGTGACTTCCGTACTTAAGCAACGCCACTTCCGTAGATATTTTAACGCAAACCACGATCTTTTCATAAACCTAACTAAGTAGTTTCATCGCCTAAACCTGAGTTGTTTCCTGTGAAGATGGACGTTTATTTTGAAAAGACAGTATGCATGTAACAAGCGAAAACAGACTCATGTTGCTGGACTTTTGCAGGAAAAACGCAGGAAAAGTGAGGGAGTAACTTTTCGTAAGATATCAATAAAACGGGGATGAATTTATATCAGTTTAAAGAGAGTGACATGAGAAGATCAATCTCATGTCTGTAAGTTAAATCAGCTATAATCACTCTTTTAAAGTGATTAGTGACTCGTCTAAAACATTTAAAAAAGGAATAACTTCAATAGAATCATTCTATACAATGTAGCTTCTTTACATTCTAATAGAATGTAAAGAAGCTACATTCTATTAGAATTGTCTTTTGAAGATGAACAGGACATTTTTCAGGTTCAAGTAATGACTGGGTTACTTTCGGTGCTGCTTTAGTATTGATCATGTTTTGATATTTGAGTCATTTTGTGGATGATCAGATGGAGTTATGATGGTAGCAGATTCAGCTTGAGCAAAACCTTTGCCTATTGTGTTCAAATCAGGCCCATAGGAGTTTACAAGGCAGGTGTCCTTTCTCTAAACACTGACCTGATGCATCAAGTGGATATTCTCTGCTGAACACAATATTATGCATTTGCCCTCTACATCCTCTAGTCGGAATGAGCATACTTATAAACGCACTGTTACAACTCCTTCATAGTGTCATATTGCTTTTCGGAGAATTATGATGATAAGTTCATAGTAGATGCAAAAGTATACTTATGTACAATATATTATGTTGAACATTGTTGCTCCTGGATGGATCACAGCCAACCCAATTATGTTCAACACAGCTCCATGTCCTTGGTCATGGTGCCACAGCACTTAAAAGAATAAACTTCATAATTCTCAAAATTCTGACCCTTTGCTTTTTTATTAACAGCATTTACTTGTACTTTTACTTTCAATACTTAAGTACATTTAATATCAGAAAATTACTTTTGATACTTAAGTACAATAAATATCAGATACTTTAAGACTTTTACTCAAGTAGTATTCTAATAGGTGACTTTCACTGGAGTAGTTTTCCAGTAAGGTATCTTTACTGTTACTCAAGTATGACTTTTGGGTACTTTATACACCACTGAAAGGGACAAACGGACAACCTCTCTTAAACACCTTAACCCTGCTGAAAGCTTGTAGCTAGAGCGTGTTCACACTTGCAGATTTGAAAACTCACTCTTCTGTGATTTACCAAATCAATACTTTTGAAAGTGTTCTGATTGGTGTGAGTTCATAAACTGTACCTCCATCCATCCTCACAAACCGTGTGGTGTTGATGAAGTACTAACAATGTCATTTCAAAAGCACAAGCGTGAAAGTGTATTCCATGTCACACTCCACAAAGAAACAGGGACCCTGGGCCTCCCTGTGAGCACAGAGGCAAGATGAGACTCTACTCATATCACGTTGTGGAGAAGAGGGGTGAGGTTTGTTAAAAAAAAGGTGCAGAGGGAGGGGAGGGGTGAATGAGTAACGGGCAGATGATACCAGCAGGAGAGCATGGACAATGGAGCCGAGGAGCAGCGAGAGAGAGAGGGTGACAAACAAACAAAGAGGCCGACCATGAGGAGGCCAAGACAACAAAACCCCCGAGAGGAGTGACTCAACAAAAAGAAGAGCTCTTTACTGGTTTAAGTCCTCGAGGCTGAGGGGCTGCTGGGAAAGAGCCACAAAGAACTGAGTCACAGGGAGAGCTCTATGGGTGGCCCTCAGACACCGTTCTGGGATAATATGCAACATTTTCAGATTTAAAATCAGAGATGCATCGATACCATACTAATATCAAGCGGATACTCACTCAAATAGCTTGATCGGGTATCTGTGATCATTTGGCAGATCTATTAAATTCAGTTCTATAGATATACACATTATATACTGAGATCCTAATTGTTGTTTAAGTTGACCAATTTGTTGCTGTTTACACTTGTAATTTCTGTATATTTTGAAGATTTTACCAAGTTGCTGGTGTAGGATTTTTTATTTTGAAAAATAAGTAATTCAGTAAATCTATATGCAAGTATTTCTTTGTTAAATTTAGTTTTACGAAGTTAGTAAAGCAATGTTTACGTCAAGCCTGACGTTTCGTCACACAAAAATAATGATCGCAGTCTCTTCACAGTGTTAATTAAACACTGGGATCAAACCAGTACTCAGTATGGGCCCATACACAAAGCCCAGGGTTAGATATTGAACTGTGCATCCATAACTTTACGTGACGTGTCAAAAGCGTTTCCCATCAGCAGCCCGTAGCCATGTAACCATTTTGGTGGAAATGAACGGTTAGATTTATGAGTAATGAAAGGCGTCACTGCTCATTTCAATCCGTCTTTGCTCGAGTAGACAGGCAGCTTATGGTGGCTAATGTTAGCTAATGTTAGATATTGTGTCCACTTCATTGTGTATCCAATATTCATTTTCTTTTAGCTCATCACATTTGTTCGTCGCTGCTAAATGCTAATGCTAAATACCGTGTGTTCACCAGCTAGTTAGTAGCTAGTTGTCGTCTGCTGTGTACAGTGGGCTGATCCCAGCTGTCAGCTGCTGCTGGACACCAGGGTGATGAGAGTGGTGAGAGTCAACCAGGAAATAAACCTGTGTACCTTAAAACCAAAATAAAGAACTGACAGCCACAAAAAAAGTGAGACAAACTGGAAAGTTCATGATCATTATCTTTGGGTTTGTTGCCATCAGTCATCACATTCACACTATATAAACTCATTTAATCCATTGTTAGTATAAAAATATTGAGTAGTGCAGCTTTAAGGTGATAGCGAGCTTTAAAGGGGAACTATGCCCTTTTTCGAAATTCATACAAATTATTTATATGGTCTAAGTCCGTCCAAAAATATTAGGAAACATGAACAACTCTCTCCCAAATCCCAAAAACTAGTGTTCTAAAACTCTTAACTTGTTTAAAAACCCTGACTGTTCCCCTACACACTTAATAATCAATACATTCATAAAAACATGTTTTGAATCAGCGTCTTTCATTTACCAGCCACACCTTAACTAGAGCGGTAGAGAAGTCCTGGAGCCGCCATGCGGTCTGATGCTGTTTGGCTTTATTTCACAATGTTGCCAATGACAACACAAATGTGTGTGTGCCGTAAGACAGGATGTGGTGGTGTTGATTCCTGTTACAGTGTTCGTTACAGAACGGTAGACAGAAGCTCTGTTGGTACGTGTGTGTGTGTGTGTGTGTGTGTGTGTGTGTGTGTGTGTGTGTGTGAACAAGTGATGGAGATAGCTGCTCCTAGACACTATGAGAGAGTCTACATTTTAATCAGGGCCAGAGGTAGGCGTCACTCTGTATATTATCACTTTGTAATTTTTACATTCTTCAGTGGCAGACTTTCACAATCGGATGAAAGGAAATATTTGGTGAAATGCACCTGTTGACCTGCCTTAACCAGACAATCAATATCAATATCCTAACTATGGAAACACATTCTGCAGCTGTGATTAAAAATTCAAAGTTCACTTCGTAGCTCATTTAGGAGATTTCTAGCATATCTACCTATTAAAAAATACAATAGAATCCCTTTACGTGGTTGGAGTGTCTGAACATCTGGTGAGTCTTTTAGGCACTACCACAAACTATTCAACACCTTAAGATCTCTGTTGGTTCACACTAACGACCAGACCTAGCCTAGCTTAGAGCAAAGACGTGAAGCAGGGCTCGGCATGCTGTATGACTTGAGAAATAGATTTTTTTTTAACGTTACATTAAATGCAAACATAAGCGGTGGTAGAAGTAAGACTGTTTCTCCGCAGCCCTTTCTTGACAGGCAGCTGCTGGCTGAGTGACTGTGTGCTGTTGTGACTACCTAAGCACAGTGACTCAGACAGACAACAAGACACAACATGTGAACAAGGTTGTTTTGGGCAATTCTATCAGTTTTGGTGGAGCTTCACTGGCAGAGTCCCCCACCTTCCAGTCTTTGTACTCAGCTAAGCTAACCGTGTCCAGCACCCGATGGCTGGTTTTAATGGAAACGCACTCTTTTTCTAAATGCAGATGTGCTCCTTTATTGCTTTAGTATCGTCCAGCCACCATGTTTGTTAGGGTTACGGCATACTTCCTTCTCAAAGCAGGTCACAGGAGTAAAGATGTATTCATTTCCTCAACAGAGGAGATGGAGTAAATCCTTTTTCTGATGAATTGTACTTGGGAAATCAAGTCAAACCTGATTCACTTGTCCCCCCCCCCCCCCCCCCAGTCCGTCTCCTTCCTCCTACACAGACTCCTCTCCCCTTCCCTCTATCCGCTCCCTCCTCTCTCTTCCTTCCCTCCTACAGACTCTCCTATGCAAAGCTCAGTGTGTTCATGCAAAAGGAGAAACACACTCAGAACTCCAGATGACACCAAACCAGTACACAGAAAACACGACTTGCGTTGTCAGGAAAGGACAATCACTAGAATAACTAGTCATTTAGAGAGTGCATTGGGCCCAAATACAAAGGAATAAGTTGAAATATCCCTGTTAGCTGACAGAGGGCACCACACTGCTCTGTCCCAGGAATTATAGCTTTGTAATTTAAAAAACACACTGAAGGGGGAGGAAACTACGGAGTGAAAGGTGAGAAACAGATTAAGCAAATGGTAGTGTTCAAATCGTCATGGCAACAGGCATGTATGCACACTGCAGTAGTGTCAAAACCAGTTACACTACAGAACAGAAGACACTGTCAACAGGATATGTATTTTTTAGGGCATTTCCAGCAAGCTGCCTCGTTCTGGAGGCTTGTATGAGACATTAGATCAGCTATAAACCGTGAGATGACTCAGGTCAGATACAGCACTGAAAGGGTTACAGCGAGTTAGGTTATGGTGTTATGGTTAGGAGGAGGGGGCCAGAAGCACATGATACATAATCATCTATCATGACACGGTGAGCTCTTCCAGAGTTAAGGGGCCACGCTACCAAAAGCTTTGTCCCCGTTATTTGAGTATGAGGGACACCGATGACCTCAGACACTGAAGTTTGGTTAGCTTAGCAATGCACTTTGTGGCTTAAAGGTAATTAAGACCTTTTCTGTGTGGGTGTGAGAGAACAAAGCAAATCTTCTTTCCCACCATAAATACATTAAGGTTCAAGCTCTTCACATGTTTTTATAATAGCTGGTTTTAGGAGGGGCTGCAGCCCCCTCAGTGCTCCTACTTCCCACGTCCATGCTGTGAAACATGAGAAGAAGAAATGTGTTTTCGTGCTATATTCTTTTAAAAAGGTGCTAGAAAATAAATTGTATTTGTAACTGTATTTTCATATGCTTTACGCCTATTTAATTAATACTTTTATACTCGTGCTACAATTTTGTGGCCTGTGCTCCAAAACTTTCAGTCTTCGTAGCACCAGTGCCATGTTATCATACAGCACTGACACCCACAGTTTTGCCCTTTGCCCTCGTGTATTTCCGACGCTGTGTGACCACCTTATACTCACACAACCTAAAAAGGCAGAAATTGTGTAGTCAATAGTACTACTTTAACTGCTACAAAAGTGCCACTTCATACAACCTCCACTCACAATGTAGGGTAATGAACATGCATTCAACTCTCATTTGACCCATGTTAAGCAGACTGCCACCACGGGTTAATCCCTGGTCACCACAGTGTGCTCCCCACACATTGCTGCTCCATTATACTACACTTTGTATAAATCTGTCATTAAAGTTAGTGCCTGGACTTCCTGTATTTGGTATGTTACAGCAACATCCTCCATCCTCCATCCTCGGAGACTGAGAGGAGCAGATTGTATTCACTGAGATGGTGCAGTAATGTAAAGCGAGCTCTAAAGTAACTGAGTACATGCAGACACATTGCCATTTGAACCCCTCCGAGGCCTCGTGCCTCCTCCATCGTGCTCAGACTTCCTCTGTGAATCAGCCATCTGGACACCAAACACTGAGGGACTTAATGGAACTGCTGGGTTACATAAGACAGGCAGGGCCTGGGCTTTCATTATTCACCAGGCAGTCTATTCCACACCATGAGATTATTTACACACACACTCTTAGTGTTACATTGTGTTGCGGGACAAACAGAGCCAGGAGGAATGGGACTGAGGCCCATTAACTAATGGCTGCCTGCTGAGCCTGGAGCACACAGTAGCTACGCCAGATAAAGGAAATAAAGAACGTAGAGACCCTTTCATGCCACCGTGTCCTGGTTTCAGACCCATCCTGGGACCTTTGGTGTGGTCAGCTGTCCTCCAGCCTCTATCAACTTGTCTGTCCATGAAATGTCAAAAGTTTAAAAACAAAAGTGTGCTGCTTGGCTGGATTCCCTCATACACTGTCCTGCTGCCAGACATACTCACTAGAGCACAAAATGTGGATTGATCCACTGCTGAAAATAGTCCCAGCTAATGCACTATTTTGTCCGGTTTGTGTAACGCGTGTTAAAAGCTAAAGGAGACGGCTGATTAGCCATGCAGCTTTAATGGTACCAACAGTTCCCAATGAACTGATGAGGACCGGTTTTGTAGGTCATGTGGTCCTGGCCTTGCATGTGGTTCCCCTGCTAGTAGCAGAGATAGAGAAGAAGCTAGCTTGTATCACAACAGGGAGAGTCTACACATGTAACTATGGCTCTATGAATTCTGGATGTTCATCATTCACAGCACAGCAGCTGTTTTATCAGCGGGCCTAGCCCCTCTGGGAATATGTCATGAGCATTTTTAACAATTTACAGACCAAACAAATAAGTAATTATTTAAGAAATTAATCAGTTTATTCGTCGACAACAACAAACATACAAACAAAATTAACCGATAGTTGCAGCCCTACTATTACTGTGGTTGGTCTTTACACCTGTCAGGGTCTCCAGCTCACAACAACCCTGAACAGAATAAGCGGGTGACAAAATGGATGGAAATAATATTGAGAGCGTGTTAAGTTAGTCCACGTGTGGACCTGACATAATGCATAAGAACAGGAGTAACTCCCAATGCCACACCAGTTGAAAAAACTCATTTTAAGGGCATTGCATTTTAAAGCAAAGAAAAATGAAGGCTGTAAAAAGTGACTTCCCTATTTAAAAGTCAGCTTGTGAATGCAATCTCACTCCCAAGTGTCAGATGTAATGCAACTTGTGGAAGTTCCCAGCAGTTCATGAAAAAGTTAAAATTCTCAGACACTACTCACAAATTACAGCTCACTGCTTTCAGGGTTTCAGGACAGGGTTGGGCGATATTGCTTTAAGAAACACAAGGATATATGAAATGATTGTCCCAAAAGAACCGCTGAAGAGAGACACGCATAGATACGAGTATCTATGGACCGGAGACACATATGTAGCAACAACATAAGAGTGTATTGTGTAGGAAGCGCTATTTGACACAAAGTGAAACATTTATTTTCCTTGTCCCTGCCCTGCATGACTACACGCTGTTGGATGGTGTGTTTTAAGACTGGAGCGTAGATTTGTGTTGCCTCCATCTTTAGACCCGATGCGTTTATCACACAGCTAAAAAAGAATCTCTTCGTTCACGTTCTCTGGCTCTCCTTATTCGTTTTTTATGCACTACAACAAAACAGTGAAGCACAGAGAAAGCAAGAAAACTAGCACAAAATTCACAGGCGAAAAGTTGTTGCATAATATAATAACCATTATCAGGACCAACCGATACCGTGTTGAACGATAATCTCGTCATATCCCAAGCTTCCTGCGGTCGCTGTTTGGCCGTCTCACTTGACCTCAGCTAGCTGATGACTGGTCGTGCAGAGAGACCTTCACACCTTAAAGCAGCTGAATGCTGCTCACATCCAGATACCTGACAACATGCTCTCCACCTCGTGACTCGCAAGAAACATCTGCTATGGCAACCGTGGAGTAGTTTGTGGTCCGTGGTACTCCACACACACCCAGACTCCAGACCAGGCTATGTATGGCACAGTGCATGTTTGTTGGCAGACTGGTAGTGTTGTCTCTGCCTGTTCTCTGGTTACCTCCCATGGGACTGAGGAGGGATTCCCCCTCCCCACCAGCTGCTGTGCTCTGAGAGAGCTTTCACACAGAGAGGAACGCTCACACATTCAACTAAACATACTGAAAATGAAAGCACCACTAAAGAATTGAGCGCACTGCAGCCTCATGTATTTGAATGAATAGGTGACTTCTGGTCCCCGTTAATGCAACAATGCATGAAGACGTCCACGTTACAAGACAGGAGATTCACTCTATTAATACAAGCCATGGCATTCATTAGCTGACACTTACAACTTGCCAAGCATTTATCAGTTCATGAAAGATTCCTTACAGTTTCCCCATGAATATCTTTTTAGAGGAAATAGATCCATCGGGCACTCTTTTTTCTGTGACATTTATTAACTGATAGAATTGGATGGAAACATGTTGGCTGACAGAAAGTGTGTGGCAATCAGAAAGTAGTCAGAGACAGACAAAGCAGAAGTGAAGGCTGAGTGAACAGGCAGCCCACATCCGCAGCACAGAGGAAATGGAACACACACACGAACACAGTCTCATTTAATGACACAGAACAGATGTAAACAAGCGAGAGAAGGCAGCGGCCATATGTCGAGCTCCACACACAAGTGTGCACACGCACAAAACCAGGGCTGGTTCAGCCCGACCATTAACTGACAGAACAGTGTAGTCGTGTAGTTTCTAGCAGCTTAACCAGAGAGCTTTTCAGCAACACACTTAAAACCAGGCCATTTGTTTTAAGGAGGGGTGATTTACTGTGTCACTCTTTATATGTCATCACACTTCCCTTCAGAAAACACGCAAACAGGAAGTTTCCATGAGAAAACTGATACTTTCAGTAATTAATTAAAGCTTCTAGCTGCTACAAGGTGTATGGTGTGATTGACAGTGAGTCTCTGTCCCCCCCCCCCCCCACACACACACACACAGAAGAGGACGGCTGCTCCAGCAGTGTACCAGTTCTACACAACTGGACTGTTGTTAGACTCTGCACAGGTTCCTACAGTGTCTTCAGGTTTTTACGGTAAGACTGTAAACCCATGAAATGGTTTGAATGAATTTAGATAAGATGTAGATATAATTCTTCAACACACTGGTGAGCAGGAAGTCTGACTAAAATGGTTTCAAAACATCACGAATGACTCAAACATTTGAGAGCAGGAAGGAGGAGAACATGACTGTGACCTATCTTACACTTGGCTCAGAGCGGAGCAGACCAACACAGTTGTCATTTTAACGCACAGCGCCAGTAGCAAATGTGTTTGTTCTCAAAATGAGGCGTGGTCAGGCGCACACTGGGCGCAATGCTATCATGAGGCAGCAGAAAGCGATTGGGACATTGACATTGTCTAAAGTCAACGGTGCAGTATTTTCCTGCTGTATTAAAGGCATATTATTAAGATGGCAAGATGTGCAATAGATCCCAACGAGCTCACACTCTGCTTGTAACACAAAGAGAAGCACAGCAGCACTTTCTTCTTCAGATATATACATTATACTGTCTAATGGAGTTTTTGATTGGACAGAGGATTGTTAAACAGCAGAGGCTCCACCTGCCAAGCCTCCTGCTGCTGCTCCCGGCATGAACGCTTTCACTACGTGTACAAGCAGATCTGCTTCATCAGCAGAAAACTACTCGCTTCTCCTATAAGCAGAATCCACTATTCAAATAGCAATAAAGGGAATGGAAGATGACACTCTTGAGTAGTTGAATTCATGTTATCAATTAAGAGACTAGAAACAACCCCTTGTGCAACTAGTCGGACACTCCCTACTTGTGCCATGCACTTCAGACCGTGCGCTATAGATCGTTTAAATAGGGCCCTAAGAGGTATGCTAGCATGCTAACGTTGACAGTGTTCACATGTTGATTCTCAGCAGGTAGAATGTCTACTATGTTCACAATCTTCCTTCCTTCCTATCTGGAGGTTTTTGAGCATCCTTGTCTTTGTGCTGGTTAGCTCACCAGCTACACTGTTGAGCCATCAGTTCCTCCTGTTGCTAGATGCTGCGTGCAGTGGTTAGCACAGAGCTTCCGTCTGGAACAAATCCAATTGGCCCAGATATTTCAGTCCCGACCAAAGAAGGTGACTGACTGACTCACCAACATTGCCCTCCCAAGTACCAGGCTAGCCAGGTGCTCTGGGAAAGACGTTCTGAGAGGACAGTCCCGTCTCTGTTCTAGGAGTTGTCAAAGCTCTGTTCTGCACCATGTTTCACTTTCTTTAAACCAAACTAACCTTCGGTCTCAGCCACAACATACAGAGCCAGGACTTTTTGCCCTGAGACTTGTTCACAACTTGAATCCAATGTAGCAGCTTACCACAGCTGTCGTCCTTCACAAAAGGAGAAAGCTGCAGCGACTTTCAGAGCCACTTTTTAAAGCAGTATTGGAGTCCAACAGAGACTCAGCGGAAGCACTCATTAGCTACAGCCTGACTGTTTCTACAGAATTGGGCCTGAAAAGCAGCAGGGAATTATTTAGGCTTTTAGTGGTTTTCCAAACAGTCTGATTGACGGTAACAGAGCTACCGTCATGACCTCAAAACTGCTCAACATAAACAACTCAAACCAAAGAGCTACAGGGACTTTTTGGACAATGAAGTATTTCACTTATATTTGAAGTAAATGTTTTTAGAATGGGTGTACAGCCTAATGGAAAAATAATCAAGCCTTTAAATTCAATCTATGAAATAACACAATGTGGGAAATGAGACAGGTTGGATATTTGACGAAAGGCCAACATCAGGTCTGTAACCATTACATTACATTAGTCATTTAGCAGACGCTTTTATCCAAAGCAACTTACAATAAGTGTATTCAACATCGGTTTTCGAGAGAACTAGTCACCAGAAGTCACAAGTGCATCTCCTTTCTTCAAACAAGCATCTAAGAGCATAAACCAGAGCCAACGTACAGTGCAGAAACAAACTAATGCAATAAGTGCCACAAAACTAATATGAATACAATAAGTGCAATAAGCTAGTATGAATACAATAGATGCTAAGTAAGTGCTAAGTGGAAGGCTCAGGGTAGGCCTTCTTGAAGAGGTGAGTCTTCAGCCTGATGAAAGATGGGCAGCGACTCTGCTGTTCTGACGTCAGTGGGGAGTTCATTCCACCACTGTGGGGCCAGGACAGAAAACAGCCGTGACCGGGTCGATCGGCTGTACAGACCTCTGAGCGACGGGGCAACCAATCGCCCTGAGGAAGCAGAGCGAAGTGGTTGGGCGGGGGTGTAGGGCTTGACCATGGCCTGGAGATAGGAAGGAGCTGTTCCTTTCACTGCCCTGTAGGCTAGCACCAGAGTCTTAAACTGGATGAGAGCTCTTACAGGGAGCCAGTGTAGAGAACGGAAGTTGTGTCGGAGATGTCAGCCAAGCACGCAGTGATGCGTGCCTCCACTTGAGTGTCCCCGGGGGGAAATGACAAGACCAGCTGGGTGTCATCGGCATAACAATGGTAAGAGAAGTCATGCGAGCGAATAACAGAACCCAGAGATGTTGTGTAGAGCGAGAAGAGAAGGGGGCCCAGGACTGAGCCTTGTGGAACCCCCGTAGTCAGCATGCGTGGTTCTGACACGGCCCCCCTCCATGTCACCTGGTAGGACCGACCTGTCAGGTAGGATGCAAACAGGGAGCCATCTTACAAGAACATGGTATGGAAAAATCCCCACACACACACACACACGCACACACGCACAATTCATTATTTCTCTCAGTCAGCTGCCAGCCTTCTCAGTTGTGGTATGGTGCGTGTGTTTGTTGGCCGTCCAGCTCCCCTCCTTCTCTTAACAACAAGCTCTTGTCTCTCACATCCCCAGAGGTCGTATGAGACTGGAGGTCAGTTTATTGCAGCAACATTTCCATTGCTTCTGCGACTGAACAAACCCAAACTGCTCTCACACGTGCTGTTGCTGGTCCCCACCGTCCTGCTTTAATAAAGTAAGAGCTCAATATATAGTTTATTACTAGGAGGGATGTGCCGATCCCAATCACAGTTCTTTAATATTGAGTAGACTTTTATTTTTCTGGGCCTGAATCTAAATTAGAAAACTAATTTGAATCCATGGAGAGGAGACACAGTGTGGATCTGCTGTGGCCAGAAAAGGGATCATTCCTTTATTGCTTTTGAACTCTAAGAGTCTCTGCTTGCATTCCTCCCTGCATCTTGTTGACGTATCATTAAGTAACACTGCTGGCTGCCTTCTTCTCCGTGTTATTTTGTGCGCTGTACACTTCACTCACCCACCATGCATTGTTACAGCGGACGTTCCCGGAGCAAATAAACAGAATCAGAGATGGACTGGGCTTCAGATAAGAAAAGTGACCGTAGCAGCTGTGTGAAGAATAAAAAAGAGAGAAAGAAAGAAGGAGTTCAAACCCCACCTACTTTCAATAAGCACACACATGACCAATCACTGCTAAAGTGGGTGTGGCTGTCAGATTGTTTCATAAACTCAGAGAAATCTTAGAACACATCCTCTTCCCTTGTTGTGCTGCTGGACAGCTGGGTTCAGATGCTATTAGATTATCAGACAGGACGTACTGAGGCCTTAACAAATGCTCCCACGCATGTCAAACCTGGAGGCATCCAAGCCAAAACAAAGAATGACAAATATTGTATTGCATGTCATTTGCAGGTGAAAAGATTTTACAGACTTAGAACTAAATATTTTTGCCAATCAATCAATTATATTACATACTGTAATAGTGAATTAGATGTTTAAGTCATATGTCAAGCAAAAAATGCCAAACTTGCGCCCTTTCCAGCACATCAAATACTTTTCGTGGTCAAATATGAAAGTAAACTCAATAGCTTTACATTTTGAACAAGCGTGAACCAAATGTTCATCAACAAAACATCACATAGTACACTAGTAATGTTCTTCTACTTCATTGCATTTATTATATTTGTCATTTTGCACACTTATTAGAAAATATATTTTTGGAATGAAAGTGATGATATAAAAGATATTAATGATTCAGAATATTGGGGCTCATTCCGCAGCTTCAGTCCAGAAACACAAATATCATTGTTTCAAACCCATACTTGGTAAACCTTATCATTAAAGCAACGGCCCGAGGGTGAGCTGTGTGTATTCACTTGTGAGTCCACAAGGTGCACACCACATACAATAGCTGGGCTTTGTTCTCCTCCACCGCTCTGGGCTACCGGGAAACACTCTGGGGGAGGCGAGCCAAGTCTCCTCCTTTGTGTGTGTGTGTGTGTGTGTGTGTGTGTGTGTGTGAACCTTTGACCTTCCTCAGGGAAGCTGCTCCAGTGAAGAAGAAGGGGGGCTGATGTTATCATAACCACTGCTGGGCCTCCCCCGCCTCGTCTTATCCCAGTTCAACCAGCATATTCATGTCCGTCTGTAACATCCTGCCCACCACGACTCACTCTGGATATTAAATGAGCTGCGTCTAAATTCATTCATGATTTGTTTATCCTAATTATTGACATTTGAAGTGAACTTTGGGCTGATTGGTTGGCTGAACTTCTAATTAATTGACCCTGATTGTTGTGGCTGCTCTCAGATGAATTACATAATATTCAATTCAACTGTCCATGAGTACATGTCTGTAGCTCAACACAGCTTTCAGCTTAGTGTTCTTATTCTCCTGCCTGCACATCGATGATGCAGACAGAGTGTCACCATTATTATCAACCCTCCCCATGGACAACCAGTTTTCATCCAACAAGCTCAGACAGGCTGCCTGTATGCTACCTGTGTAGCACTAAACACCTGAGGGGCAAAATAACAGGAGAGAAGATTTAGCAGCTATAGAGAGATGCTCCTCAGGAGTCAGCTACTGGACATTAGAAATACTGGATTTATTTATCTCCATTTCTCTACAAGGCAGTCAAATAAAATCCATGTTTTGCTGTTTAGAAGTGAAAGGGGGTTTTCTACTTTGATATGAACATAACTGATCACATGAGCAGGACATCCTGTTGACACTTCCTTTTCCATGGACATGTGACACATGATGTCATGATCTGAAGTTGACTCATGGTTCAATATTGAGGCAAGATTCCTTCAATAGGTTAAACGTTTCATCATTAAAACCAGTTCAGATGTGAAACGCTTTTGGCCAAATTAACTATATGCAAATATAGAAGTGATCTGTGTGCATTCAACTGTAATAGACTAACATAAGACTAGGCCACTCTGACACTATGTTTACAACTTGTGATTACATTAGAAACGGAATCAAATATCATTTCTATTAATATTCTGGAATATCAGACATTTTGTAATTGTACCGTTGATGACACCACTGGTTTCCTGAGGGAAATAAAAGAGGGTGTCTCAGCCTTGTGCCACCTGATTAGAATAGACAACACAGTCCACCTGCCCTGTGAGAGGCGATGCCAGGATGCAAAGACGGCATAGTGTGGCTGAAGCTGGAGCACAGGATATCTGCGTGGAAGCATACAGTTTGGACAGAAGCAGAGCAAATACTAGCGCAAGCAGAGCTATGTGAGTGCAACGACAGAGTTTTGAGGGAAAGCATTACAAAATCTGAAGTGATGATTACAATTTAAGCCTGGTTATAAGCTCTTCCAAACTTTACATATCGAGAAGGTTAAGCCTCTCATCTTTAGCCTTACTATAGACTCCACCAGTCGAAACACAAAGCATCAAAAACCGTATCTACACTCCAGTCGTACCAAGATCCACCGAGGATGGTCTGACTGCCCCGGGACACAGGGAGGGGGTTAGGGGTGGGCTGGCCCAGCTTGGACCTAAGGCTGTTCCACTACCCAGCCTGCTCCTGGCTGATGTCCGCTCACAGGAGGTGGGTCAGGATGAAATAGAACTCGGCTAGCCCAGCAATAATACATCAGACACTGTTGGGCCTACATCAAGCAGAGACCCGGCTCCATCGAAGCATCCTGGATCGGTGTGTTCCGTGTCAACAGAGCGCAGCGCTCCGACGGAGGACGTCGTCTACCTCAGACCTCACATCCATTGTTTCAAGAAACAAATACTGCAATTGCAAATTGTCTCCTGTCCTATCTGGTATTCCAGGCTAACCACCAACAGCTTATTAGCTATGAGCGTGATTTACTGTAATGCTCTTTGTCCCTCAACCTCTTGCCCTCTCCCTGACTAGAGACAACTGCTGCTGAGCTGTGTGTCAGCAGGAGAAGAAGAAATCACATCAACGGCATTACTAAATATCAAACTGAACCTAGTTTTCCCAATATTTGATCATTATCTTCAGAAACATTATGTCTGCCTGTAAAGAGCTTACAGTGAGCTAGTAATGCATCACATTCCACACACTTCCCTCGCTTAAAGATTCTCTCTCACACACACACGCGCACACACACACACACACAGTGCTGCAAAAACATGTATTCAAGACTAAATGTCTACAATTGGGCCCATAGAAGAGCACGGCCCTAGAATTAGAGCGGAATGAATAACAGATGAGTCAGGATGAGGCAGTGTGACAGTCAGCAGCTGCCTTGGTCACTTTAGAGGTGAAGCCAAGGCGGATGGAGAAGATGAACACATTCCATTTGGACATTTCTTGATGATACTTCTTGACATCCCTCTGGAATTTATGACTTTTCCTGTTTTTAAACTGAAAATCGACCCAACTCTAATGGCTCAAGCTCCAAAGTTCTGCATACTACACTTCCCATAATGCATACTAATAGCATCATTACACCCCACTTGCAAGATATATTCCCAAGTCTTCAAACTCCATGTCGCCAGTTTCTAACACAGGTTTCCCACTTTCCCCAATGACATCACTATGACATCATCAGTGTGATTTTGTAAGACAAAGCTCCTCCAGAGCCACAGATGACAATAAACAACTATCTTCATGAGTAATACACATGAAGAGTAAACTGTACAGTGTAAGCAGCTGTTGCCCCTTTAAGCCCAACTTGTTCTTCCACTGACTTGCCAAGCTGGATCATTAGTTTATCACAGAACCTGCGCTCGGATAAACTCAGCTATGGGATGTATTCATCCCCTCCGTAGTCATTAGGGTCGGGTTGCTCCAGCGGCAGGTGCCTGTGCGTGTGTTTGTGTGTGTTCAAGGCCTTCTCATCCCACAGGGCCTGGACCCGGGTTGTTATGAACAGATGGTCATAATTACCAGAGCACAGAAAGCAGTAGCAGAGGATAGGGGTGCTGCTCTAAAGCCCTGTAGCCAGACTGATTTCAGCAACCTGGATGGTGTAATCCTCTTCTCAACAAGGCGAGGCCTTTAATCCACAGCGTGCTCCACACCGTCCTCACTGTTAGCTTTGACTCTCTGTTATCAGTGGCTTTCTACAACGTGCTGAGAAGTCAGCTCAATGAGATGAAGTGACACACAGTCAAGAGACAGTCCAGGAAGCTGCTCACTAAAGGTTGCCATGTTGTTACACTCTGGGCTCATCAGTCACAGAAAATACTAAAGGCAACCGAAACCTTTACCAGAACCTTTACCAGAACCTTTACCAGAACCACTGTTCAACACCACAGTGACTAAAGCTCGGACGTTCAGTAAAACGACTCGAAGACAACCAGCGTAGACCTGTTTCAGTCGCCTATAAGAGGATGTGTTGAGGAAGAGGAACTGGTATCTCACGGGGTTTTTGCTTTTTACTTTGAAGTCCACTTCAAGAAAACACGTCAAGCTTCTTCTAAAAAGCTGGAGCGTCATGCGGATGTGCTTAAAGAGAGCAGTAAACAGCCCATCGAGTAAGCCTCCACCTCACAGAGTCCACCACGCGGGGACTTTAGTTTAAGATATAAAGACGTCTGCTGCACACATGCTAACGGAAACACTTAGCTCACACTGCAGGTTGGTTAAAAAAGACGTTATGGGCCACTTTTATGAATATTCTTATTGATTTCAGAACAGTTCGATGGGGTACCCACGTGCCGACATAAGAGGGAGGGCCTGGTGGTTTGAAAGAAGTCTTAATTCATCATGTAGGAGGTCTACAGTTGTGACAGTCATCGGGACCAAACAAAGTGCGGAGCTACTCGAGCGAGTCTTGTGAAACGTGTCGGCGCAGAGGAAGGATGAGCCGACTCCGTTAGAAGAAAGAAGCAGGTGGCGACAAAACAAAAGGCGGTTCTCGTAACAACGGCTAGCTCGCTCGTACTGCTTTGTAAGTTAAGGAAAATAGTGAAAAAGCAAACCGACCTGCATGCGTAATGTCGGACAAGTCGCAGTTCCTGGCGCTCCGGGGAAACTCCTTCAGCTTTCGGTTCGACAAGTTCAGAGCCCCGCTCGCGGCAGCCTCCTCGAGCGCCTTCTCCACGCTGCGGCTGGCCGCTACTGTGGCAGGCAGCTGGGCTCCATCCCCAGCAGCCATCAGACGCTCACGTCTACCACCTCTTTTACTTTGTTGGAAGATTCCGCTCCACTGTCATACCCCGAAGATTGTTATGAACTCCAAAAACTGAGAGCGCTTCTTGTAAACTTCTTTCAAAGTACAAAATTAAATCCGAGAGAAATCAGTTGGCGTTGTGATTGCGTCTCTCACACAACGGGAGCTCCCGTTTCCACTAGTAAGCGAGAGCGGTTCAAGCTGTCAATCGTTCAGGAAGTTGCATCAAGCTGGCAAATTTACGGGAACACTATGGCTTTCCTTCAAAATAAAAGCGCAAAACTTCAGAAGAACGTCACAGTTTTGATCACACTATTCCAAAACATTGAGCTCTGTACATCGCCCACTTTTAGGTAGAGCAGATGAAAAAAGAACTGTTAACTGTTACAGAGTACAACTTAATTCAACATATTGTAAGTCAGTAACTAAAATCAGGTTTAACTTACCTATTATTGTGGACACACGTTTTTAAAATGATATCATATCTTTCATGCCAGTGCTGCATAGAGCAGATTTGAGACTTGTTAAGATGTAATGATTCAACATGCAGTTAAGAAGAGGGGACTGATTTTCAAGACTCTGTTTCTGTGATGTAATACAAAACATTTTGGTTGGGTCAGTGTTTGCCTTTTGTTGACCTTTATGGAGGGATTTTTTCAGCAACATACAATACCTCTTAAACACTTTATTGCATAGGTCTATGTAATCTTGTACTAATTATAATGACATAATTTTGTTAGTAATCAATGGTAATCACTTTTTTTTAAATATAATTCAATAGCCGACTCATTGAATAAAATATGAAAATCTTGCCTTACTTTCTGCTGAGCTAGTTTGGCTGCATAGTAAACATTTTATTTTTATAGTCACAACCGGAAGTTGACCAAAACGAACGTTTTTTTGTTCTACCTGGCTTTTTAGAAGGGTGCAGCCAGTGCGAGAAAACGATAATGATGGGCGTGGTCACAATGCGAGTGATTTGACTGACACTCGTGGGGGCGGGGTCTCTGCTTGCATATGATTATAGCTTGAAATTGAGGAGAAACAATACGATACTTGATGCTATTACGAACCAATCAGAATAAGAGTAGTACAGACATAATTAACACATGAACCAATCATGAAGCTGGGTGCGTGGTGAGGCAGCTGGCCAGATGATCCAATGAATGTTTCATTTATCATGAATGAAAGCTCATGTCATATTAATGGAATTCTGTTCAGTTGTTGTTGGTCTTAAATAAAGTACTACACCAGTGTGTGTCCACTGTGTTGGTGTGTCTCAATACATGCACGTGTCTAAATGGCCATATAAGTGCAAATGCAGCATCAGCAGGACTGCATGGTCCCCCCTCGCCTCCCGTGAGGTTTATAACCCTTAGTCTTATTCTTCCATTCTTTCAGGAACAGCTGACTCCCCTCCTACACGCACACACACACACACACATACACACACATTTTTGCACCATTTGCATTGTCCCCTCCTCTCCATGCATCCATCCTACTCCTTAGCTCTTGTGCCCTCCCTCCCACCCTCTCCCAGCATCCCATTGGACCATCTGTCAAAGTCCTGTCTGACTAGTTGTCCAGCTGCGACCAGGGGAGTGTGTGCTGGGTGCGTGGGGGTTAACTTTCACTACATGCACTTGTAAAATTAATTAACATTCACTGGTTAACTCAATCTGCCAACTGTATTTCTCTGAGATTGCAGTGAAAGCACAGCATTCCTCCCCCACCCAGGGGGAGGTATTGTGATATTGCTTGGGCTGCTGTTTTGAGTTCTCCTTTGTTTGTCTGTTTTCCATCTTATGAACGATAAAGTCTATGGAGGATACGGGGCCGCAGATTCTGTTTACTGCTGTTGCCGTTTTTCGGGTTAACTCATAACACATATCCATTATTAACGAACATAATGAAATAATCCATCAGTGCATACATTTTGGACTTAAACACAGTACTGTGACAAATACTGAAGGAAATAAGTTGGCAGCCTAATTAATGGGCAGGGGAGCACACTGGTCAGGGTTTGAACATGGCCTGGTCCCCTTCTTGATCTAAATGTGTTGTACAGCAGGGATCTACAGGCTCCTGTGTTTGCTGAGAACAACAGGTTTCACACCCTCACTGTCCATAGCAGGCACCATCACAGTGTTGCCAATGGTGATGAAGAAGTCTCAGCACAGGCATCCTGAAGCAACTCTTGTGACTCTTTTCGTTATTGTGGTTTTAATACTGCAAAACAATCTGCAGGTTTTGATTTTAAATGAGCTGCTTGTGCCTATATGGGTCTCGGTGGTACGAGACCACTGATTTAAAGGCCCCCTTGTGTGGAGTTTCCATGTGATTGAAGAATCTTTTGTGGCAGATTTGACAATTCCAGAGAAAATTGGTACAGTTTATGTTTCTTTCGACCCATTCTTCCGCGTGTGCCTGGCTCAGATCTGCGAGTGCAGGGTTGGAGGGTGTATAGATGTGCGTTGTGGTGGTCTTTCTGGCAGCAGCGCTGCTGATGGCTGATGGTATGCCGTTTGTTGTAGTGACGTGTCGAGGAGTGGTATGTCACTGTTGGTTTTGGTGTTGGTATGCTGCTGCAGCCCTGAGGATAATCAGACCAGATCCCAATGTGGTCAAGCCAAGAAGAGAGAACAGCAACAGCAGCGGCAGCAGGATGATCCACCAATTAAATCAAAAAGAGCAGCAACACATGTTTCCTGCACTTCACACTTCCTCCCAGGACCCATGTCTAGACAACGGGACCTGACACGGTTAGATCCAATGTCATTTGGAGGTGAAGGAGGAGAGAAGACTCATGAGGACCGTCTGTCACATTGTCTTTTCTGATAGTTGCCAAAGTCACGAAGTTTTAAATCCTTCACACAGGTGCTTCAAACTAACATTTGCCACTAAAGACTGAAACTCACACAACTTCATTTTGGTTGGTCCGTTTCCAGAACGGAATATTTTGGCCGATTAGCTGAAACACACACACACACACACACACACACACACACACACACACACACACACACAGTTGATCCTCCTCGTCTCTGAAAGCGACACAACATGAGCTGACAACAAAAGAAGCAGCGACATAAAGTAAAGCCTGCTAATGAGTGTGAATATTCATGCTCTTCATTGACCCACATGCTTTTGGAACAATGTCATCGGTTTACACTATGACCAATGCGTAGAGCTGGATGTGCACGTGGGTATGGTATTCATATTCACTTGCATTTGTGAGATAAATTGTTGTCTCAACGTCACGTTATTAAGGTGCCGATGTCTTCACTTGTTTTGAGGTCTTTGCAGTGACCCAGTAATCTCTTCTCCAGTTAACTCTGGAGTCTTTTCCCACCAAACTTTTTTGTTTCTTCTTGAGTTAGCAGCCGGAGTGACATCACAGTTTCTCACGCCCTTTGTCCATCCCTTCTTCCTCTGAGCTCTCCCTCTCTTCCTCTTGTTTTTCCCCAAGTGGGCTGTAGAGACATCATCGGGTTCCTGTCACTTCTCTCTCAGGGCCAGATATACGTTCACTGATCCTCTCTCAGCTTCATAGACCAAAGCTACAGCTATCACTATCATGTTGAAGGGCTGTTTCTCTGTGCTCCACTTAAGTCTCAGCAGAACACATGGATGTACCAGCAGGACTTCTTGACATCACAATAGTTTGGAGCCAATCGTGTCCAATGAGTGTGTAGAAGTCGGGACAATTTGTGTCAAGCAGTTCAACATTTGAAATATATCGATGGATTCTGTATTGTTATGGGGTACATGTCATTTTAAGAATTTTGAACATGGTAATTGTATTTCAACGTCATCAAAATTTGTCTGGAGGTGATTTTGAAAGAAATAGTCCAGCCTTTTTGGAAATATGCCAGTTGTCTATATTTCTGGGAGTGACATGAGAAGATCAATATCAAGCTCATGTCTGTGAGTTAAGCACTGAACTGGAGTCAGAATGTGCAATGTGGTAAGATCCTATCCAACAATATTTTGTGATCCACTGTATCACGGCGGTCAAAGAGCTCAGTGACAGAGGCAGGAGAGACGGGGAGGTGACTGACAGTGACTGAGGAACAGAGGGAGAGGAGAATGAGGCCAGGGGAGAGAGTGCTGAAAGGGGAGTAGGCCTGGGAATGAATGGTATGAGATTTAGACGTGACCAGCCCACCACCAGCTGTGCATGTTGTCCCACACACACACACACAGATTGTCTTATCAAGTCCTGACACACACCCCCGACTGGAGCCTGTTACAGATCAACACTGCAGTAAAACAGGATGAAAAGGAGGCTGAAATCTCTCTGCTTTCATGACTCCCCCACCTGCTGCTGGTGTCAGGGTGAACTATAACTGTGATCATCATTAGACAACTAACCACTAATGTGGACAAAAATCCATAAGGCCTCACCCACTACTGCTAAAATAAGATGTAAACTGACTGAGAGTTTATAAATAAGTAGATGAAAATGTTTTGAATCGTGTTTGAGCCATCATGGGTCACATATATATACAGAAAATGCATGGTAAAATCAATATTATATTTAATTTTGTTTTGCTTTGTTGAATACATATATATATATATATATATATATATATGATATGAAATTCATGGATAGATAGATCTATCTATTTATTTTACGATTTATTTTGATTGTTTGGCTTTACATTGTGAGGTTGCTGTTGGGCATAAAATGAATGATCCCACTTAATCAAACTAGATGAGTGTATAACAACAATGACTTCTTCTGCATCTAAAACCTTACATAATGTCTGTCACTGTAACTTGGAGTAAACATATAGTGAAGTACAGTCGATGGCTGTAGAGCAACGAGAGCATGAACAATCCTGAGCATTCACTGCCCTCATGTGGCTTCAGTAAGAAACTACAACGGGACAATGGACATGCTGAGAGACCAGTGTTAACGTCAATGAAATTGTTTGTGGAAGTGGAAAGAGACAGTTAGGCCTAAGGGGTTGTGACAGCACATCAAGTGACTGTGGCTCCTTTTAGGAGAGGATTGCAAAACAAGTTTTGAAATTCTGAGAAAAAAAGGAAATGCAATCAACCAGCAGTTTTTAATATAAAAATGTTACTTTTTGATGAAGAGTTTTTTTTAAAGTCATAATGTATTTGATCAAGAAACTTGGTTTTAATCATAAAAAGTAGGATTTGCACACAAGTTGTGGCCACTGTAGTTTTCTGCTTCCCCCTTTAATAGTTAAAAGAAGAAGATATTTTCATTATGGGACAATACATGGACCACATGTTAAGAGTCCACTGTGTCATTTTGATATTAGTGAGCAGGCTTCCTGACATGGTTCATGCAATTGGCCTAATAAATGTCCAAACAAACAAATGTTGCCTATATTTTCACCCAACATATCAACTTAGCCTAACTTAGAGTAGAAAACACGTTGGCGTTAGTATCTGAAGTGTAGTGTCAACTTCTGATACATTTTCAGAGTTCAGAGTAGACCTAACTTGTTCTTTCATTACGAAAAAAACAACGGGAATAGTCAGTCTACACTACATTACCCATCAGCAATGTACCACATTTCCCAAAAAGCGAGGTCTTTACTTGCCGAACGCCAAGGCAGGAAACATATGACGAAATGTGATTGGCTAGTGCTCTCAGAGCAGTTACCCGGATGAAGGTTGGCTATATATAAGGGACAATTGAGGGCGGAGGCTTTAATGCAAGCCAACAGTCGGTAGTATCGCGCGACACACTCGATTTTGGGCTGCAGCTTCAGAACTTCTTTGTGGATTTTAAATATGGTTAGTATTCCATGTTGTCTTGGTGGCATATCGGAAAACGGTGACTGCTAGCGGTTTGTTGGCAACACATGTTTAATAGCCGTTAGCGAATGTTGGATAGCTAACTATTAGCTTCTTAGCTGTTGTACTAGCGTAGCATGCTAGCTAACTTATCGCCATTGGCTGCAATGGGCGAGCACTAGACTGGGTACTGAATGCAGAAAGTAATGATAGAATTGTCCACCTTTTAGGTAATGTCATTTCACGGCAATACGATTTGACGACTGCAACTGTTTTCGTGTTTTCCAGGCCGGTGGTAAGGCAGGTAAAGACTCAGGGAAGACCAAGACGAAGGCTATTTCGCGCTCGCAGAGAGCAGGACTGCAGGTTCGTCCACCGATATGTATCATTGCCTCGACTTTGCTAACGTAGCCGCAAGCTAACGTTAACAAGCAGACGTCGCAGAGGCTACTCAGCTGGCCGTCTCTCACCGTCGGGCCAGTGAACCCTTTGTTTCTCTGCACCAATGTCCGCTCTCTTTCTTATCGCTGCAGTTCCCAGTGGGTCGTATCCACAGACACCTCAAGACCAGAACCACCAGCCACGGCAGAGTGGGAGCCACTGCAGCGGTGTACAGCGCGGCTATTCTGGAATACCTCACGGCCGAGGTAACGCTGAGCCTGCGTGCTACTCATCCTTCCGGGTGCTGCTGTTTTCTGACTTCTCTTAACTATTTATTTCAGGTGCTGGAGTTGGCGGGAAATGCATCAAAGGACCTTAAGGTGAAGCGTATCACCCCCCGCCACTTGCAGCTGGCCATTAGAGGAGATGAAGAGCTCGATTCTCTTATCAAGGCCACTATTGCTGGTGGAGGTAAGGAGATGCTTCTGCACCAAGTGGCATTGAAAAGTCTTGAGCTTTGAGCGACGCAATTACATTATATTTTAAATATGCCATTCCATTGTTATATTTATCATGGACTAGGTACTAACGGTCACACAAATAACCATTACATTTAGTGAGACAGTCTTAATATATCATCCATCAGCTCTCTAGCTTGTGTTTCCTCTACATTTTCTGATTACCAACTAAACGGTTCGTGGTTTGCTTGTCTGCAGCTCTGTTAATGGCTCATCCATTGTCCTCTGTTTCCCAGGTGTGATCCCTCACATCCACAAGTCTCTGATAGGAAAGAAGGGCCAGCAGAAGACGGTATAACCTGAAGTGCTCTGGGAGTCATGCCATCTCAGGACGGAGTCTGCATCAAGTGTTTAAATGTTGTAGCGTAGAACACCTTAAGAGTTATTTGTATGGTTGAGCTTGCATTTACTCACCTGGGGTATTTTTTTAAAAGTGGCTTCAGAGAAGCTCATTTTTTGTGTTCTGGCTTTTTTTTCTGGTGCTGCGGTTTTTGTTCAAACTTTCTTTTGTGGAATTCACATGTTTAAAGTGGTGTTTTAATAAAGCTCTTATTGGGCATTTGCGGTCTGTTCTTGCATTTTCGTGGGTTTATTTCTGACCTGTAGGCATCCAGAAGGCTTCTGCAGTGTGGATGGTGTACATGTGGCTTTAGTGGTCCTAATCTTCCCAGTCTGAAAGAATCCACCAATGAAAAGCAAAGGACCACCACAGCCTCGGTGTGGACTGCGTCATGGCGTGCTTGGAACCATCTTGAGCATGCAAACTATTAATGGCAGCCTTGTGTAGTTGCATGTTTTAGATCGGTTTACCACTGGACTGATGTGAACTGGGTATACCATGTAGTCATTTTTGGATTCCTGAATAAAGCCTGCAGTCACAATGTTTTGCATATTGTGGTGTATGGATGGAACATTACATGAAGGCAGTTTGACTGTTTCTGGTTTCAGTTTGAAAAGGACAAAGCTCTGCAGTATAAGTGTATACAGATGACATTTAAATCCATCAGTCACAAGTCTTCAGCTAATTAAATGCCCAATAGAAGTAGACTAGGACATTTTGAGTTAAATGAAGCAAGTTTTTGTGTTTTTCCAGTTCCGTTTGATTCCACCTTTAGAACAATGATTTTGAAGGAAGTGCTCATGGTCCAAACTGATGAGACTATAAACTGAAGGACTGCTTCTGTAAATCACAAGGTAACGAGACCATTTCTAGAGAGCATCTTTGTTAAAACTGGAGGTTCAAAGTAACTATTGTTCTGAACACATGGAATAAGATTATGGTCTGTTTGACATTTTAAAATGATTTTTCACTTCTGGCCCACATATGGAGAAATCCAGCTAGGATTGTGTGTTTAGGCTCTGGCAGGAGAATGGTGAAGGAGGAACAATGGAGTCACTGAAGGGCTTCAACAGTAAATATTCCGTACATCGGTCTCGTTTCTCCTCCCGCTATTAACAAAGAAGACATTGTATAACAGCAGTGTTCATGCTTGAAATGTGTCTCTTAGGGGATATACAACCCTACCAAAAATATTTTCTTATGTTTATGAAACCGTTGGTTTAGATTTGAATTATTCCATCGATCACATCCAAAAGCAACGGCAGATTGATAGAATATATCTGGGCATCAGTTAGAAAAATGCATTTTGTATTCTGAGCGGTAATACTGATGGACGGACACAATTTACAATATTATACCATTATTAAGATGCAAGCTTGGTCGAAGCTCTCCTAAATGCAATTCAGAAATTGACACACATGCACAAAAATGTGCAAAGATACAACAATTTCTGGAGAAGTGAAAGTTGAGGTGGTTACCTTGATTGGATATATAACCACTTCAGTGTTTTTAGGAAGTTAAAGTGGACAGTGCATGGAACAACCACAACACCAAACTGGTTGGAATACTCTGATAGCATAAAGACAACTCCCAAATTCTGTATTTCTCAGCACATCCTGCACTGGGCGATTGGTGTAAGGAGGTACCGAGAATACTGCCTCTGGGAAAGCTCACTTACACCCTTCATGACGATCTCAAAGGATTTATTGAAGGGACAGTTCACCCCTCAAATCAAAAATATGTATTTTCCCTCTTACCTAAAGTGTTATTCATTAATCTAAGTTGTTCTGGAGTGAATTGTCCCTTTAAGATATGGCAACCAGACTTGGAGGTGGACCCCTTATTTGACCATACTGTCAGACCACCACTAGATGACACTACACCACCACTACAAGTCTCAGTTATTCTGACATATGGAGCCCATCTAACGAGCAGACAAGTCAAAGCCTGTATCACTCTGCTATGAGCATGAATGGCATCAGTCATCATGACACTCAGAAGCTACATTATTCCATCATCCAACATCTGTGGTGTGTCCAGGCACATCTGTGGGACAAAACCATGTCCAAGTCATTGATCTGGATGACTGAGTGGGAAACTGCATTTTAAATAGACACTGAGTCATCCGGCAGTCGATTTAAAGCTGCATTGACTAACACTGCACTTTGCAACATGTAATTATTTTTTTTATCATTTTTATTTTCATTATAGGACTTATGAAGTGATTTTTGTTTCCTGTTGGATCTATCTTTATGTAGCAGTGCTTTGAGATTTGAGCATTGAACATTGGACAATGTTAGCATAACAAAAATAAAACAGGTTGAGGTTTCGATAAAACGTCATTTTAAAGCTTAGTAAAGCTGCTTCTTGGATGGTTCTGTGTGACGAAACATCTGGCTCGTCAGGTTAGTTTCCTGCTGCTTCCAGTCTTTATGCTAAGCTAGGCTAACCACATCCTGATTCCAGCTCAGTAATTAACACATGAAAAACAGCCTCTTGGCTAACTGGCACATTTAAAGCAATGTTTTATGAATGTGCACTGTCCCTCCAAATAAACCAATAAATACATGAACACGCAGACATTAGATTGAAATTGGTCTTTTCATCTCACTCTCAGACAGAAACCAAAGAAGTTTATTTTCTGAAATATGGTGAACTATTCCTTTAACATTCTGGCTATTAGGCGTTCTCGGACTTTCATAGGTCCATTTATTTTGACCTAAATCGTGAGCAGCTAATGTTGTGCTCCCTGTGCAGCATCGTACATCTTAAAAATCTTTATCAAGACAAATAGAAGACAAATGGTGAATTCCTTTAATTAATGAGTGTTAGTCCATGGCTTAAGGAGTTTTTAAAGTCAAACTGTTCTTTTCACCCTTTATGTTAGCAAAATCAAATGTGACATTTAAAAACAATTAAGAAAACTTTTCAGCGTGACACAGACTTGGCTCGCACGCAGCACTGGAGCTGGTCTTGCTGGCTTGTCCAAACTAATCAAACGTGCAGGAGAGGCCGAGGTCCTTAACTGGACAAATGAGTCCGAACACTACCTGGTGCACTCATTGTGCCTCATTTATGTGGAAATAATGAGAGGAATAATAATCAGTTAACTGATCCCACATGTGACAGCATCAGAACTCGTTGGTCGTACTTAATGATGGGAAAGGGTCAGCTCAGTCTACTTGTCACTTTTATTAAATTGAAGCAGACACATTTTGCTTTTTTTCACTTCATCAAGAGTTAGTATAACTTCTTTGTTTATCTTGTTCAGGGTTCCTTGGGGCTAGAGCCCTTCCCAGCATGCTTTGGGTGAAACAATATGGATCATTTAATTTTCTTTATACACAAAAACACAAAGCAGTCCTTCTTTTCAAAGTCTAAAGGGACAGTTTAACATTTAGGGATGTTATCATTCTTATAAGAGATCAGGAGATCAGTATCAATCTCATGGTTTTGCATGAAGTTTGGAGCTGAGCATGGTTAGCCGAGCAAAAGGTGAAGCAGAGATGGTTTGTTACACAGAACCATGGAGAAGCCCTCATTGGAAACTGGGGGTAGGGGTAGGCCCTTTGAAAAAACACTTGGCAGGTGATGGGACAAACCATCTGTCAATCAAACTCTTACTGAAGCATTTTCTTTACTTTGGACAGCGCTGGGCTAGCTGTTTCACCTTGCTTCCAGACTTCATGCTAAGCTAGGCTAACCACGTCCTGTCAGCAGCTCGGTACTTAAAAGTAAAAAAATGTATTTGGGCATTTTTCATTTATTCAAAGATGGGCAGAAGACATATGAGGTGAGGGGTGACATGCAACAAAGGGAATGAGCATATTTACTAGAATGTTTACCAAATGGACTATTCCTTTAAAAATATCAATATTACCTCCCAGGTCTCTGTGAAGGATTTACAATCCAACACAGTTCACACGTGAACTTGAATAAATCGGGATTGTTTCTTGATAAAGTTTTGTTGAGATTTCTCCAATTTTAGTTTCATTTTTATCTGCTTCTTTAGCTCCGGTTACATTTGTTTTCATGCCCGCTACAACTCAGCACCAGTTCATTTCTCCCAAACAATTTGAACTTCAAAATGTGGTCGGTATGTGTCTGCTTGATGATTTGTTCTGCAGACCTGGTCAAAATGATTAAATCAATTAAGAGTATACTGGGGGGGGGGGGGGGCAGTGCAGGAACCTACCTACCTTCAGGCTGGACGGTCTCTCTGGAAGCCATTAGCACATCTGGCCTCACTGGATGGATTTGGCATTTTTATTGGTTTTACAGAGCTCATAACAACATGTCATCACAAGTTCAAAAAGTATTCTTATGGTGGTTCTGAACATTTGTATAGTTCGAGAAGCGCTCCGGCTTGGTTGAGAGAAGGACGAGCCGCTCTAGTTTCACAGAGCGACCTTCTGTTTTACCTCTCCTGCTGTACTGACTGAAGGTTCCCTGTGCAGTCAGCCATTAGTGGCGTTTCAGGTGCTCTCACTGTCTCGTTTCCTTTCTACCTCACTAAGGTGCTTTGATAATCTGAAATAAATGTCGACTTGTTTCTTATCTAACTGTCTGATGTTGCCGTGTTTACAGATCTCTGCAATTGACCCTTTGCTAAGTTCTGTTCCTCAAACGCAGACTGACCAGAAATCATAGCTTAGCATCAGCCAGCTCCAGCCACGGTCCGACAACCATCCGGCTCAGCTCCATAGACTGTCATGCAGTCTTTTCAGATCTTGTGGACTTGGAGCTAGTCATGGTCAAATGTTGTGTAACAGTGATACTCGTCACAAGGAGATGAAGGTTTCTAAACTGTTGTGTTTCTACATTAACATTACCAGAGTAACTTAGCATATCATTAACTAGCATTAGCACTTCTATGTGTACACATGCTGCTTTTGCTTTTTAATTATTATAACAGTATATAAAGATCTACCCAGCTGACAGGGACAGAGTTCCTTTATTTCACTGTCTTCTGTCTGGATCTCCAGGCGATGTGCTGGTTCACTTTTACACTGTGGTCTGTCGCTTTAGCTTCTATCTTTTTAACCTGTTTTCACTTTTTTAGCCAAGGGTCAATTGCTTTGGTGAGTGCAATGTTATCACAATTTATAGAAATGATGGCCAAATCATAGAGATAAAACCCAAGTTGTAATAAATTGGAATCAATATCCTAATAATGAATAGAATGTAGAGTGTAGAAGTGAACTATGAAGCAGTATGAGTGCATTCTATAAAGTGCATGCTGGTCTTTGACAGATATCACAGTGATTTCCTGTAGCCTCTCATAAGCTGCTTTGTTTTTGGCCTCAGCACACAAAAAGTTCCCAGCATGAAATATTCTGCACCGAGTGACTGAAAGCTCGTCAACTCAGCGCCGAGCCCGCTACAAAGCCAACACAAAGCCGGGTCCGATAACACAGTTAGAGAGAAAATGAGGCGGCCGCCGGGAGGGCTGGGAATTTAAGTGTTTTTTTTCCTTGTTCAAGTTCACACTCGGGTCCGTCTGGTGGCAGGTGGTTCAGAGCAGCTGAATAGGCAGCGGTCCAGACTCTCCTCCTCGCCCATCACACATGGCTAACTTATCAGAACAGACACAATGAAAACAGCAACGACACTCACCGCGCCTGTAATCTCTGTCAGGGATGAGACTTTGATTCACGGATGCTTTCAGGACATTTGTCGACATTTTTTTTTCTTCCTCCATTTCCCCCTCCTTTCCTCTTGGGTTCTGTGGTGGCTTGGCATTGTCTGTTGGTGTGTGTGTGTGTGCACTCACACAGACGGGGTGGGCTGGCAGGGGTCACGGTTCGCCGGCCCGCCTAGATCTATCAAGAGGAACAAAGCAGGGGGAGAAGGAGCAGTGCCAAGCCCCCCGAAATCAAAGACCAGGTTTGGGATTGGGATTCGCTCCAAAGGGCTGGACCCATGTTGGTAGTGCAGGGGGTCTCGGGAGCCAGGGGGGGGGGGGGGGGGGGGGGGGGGGGGGAGCGGAGTTAAAAACAATAATCAAATCCACCACAGCGTCTGAGGACCGGGCCGGTTGAGTGAGCCGGCTGAAGCCTCTGCGTGCAGCATCCTTCCTCGTCCCTCCTCTTTGAAGTCCACTTTGCTTTTGTTCTTTACATAACTTGATCTGATATTTGAAAGGCTAATTTGTATGCATTCTGTGAGCCGGGGGGGGCCAGAACTGCCAGCCACCCAGAATTCCACGGGGAGCTGACAGGTAGGTCAACACGATTGGCCACAGGGGGAAATGGGGGAACACAAGCAACCCAAAAGCATAAGTGTCTTTGAATTATTGCAGCTCTGTGCAAATTTGATGACAATGGCCAAGCGGTCAGAGGGCTGAAATCCCTTTGCAAACAGAGACCGCGCATGCTATGGTGGTCTTCATTTTGCCATCAGCTTCCCCAACGGTAGAGACAGCAACAGGCTGCAAAGGCAAATATGAATAAACACTTCAAAGGAGCTCTGATAGCCAGATTTACATGAGCAGGACCCCCCACATGCTGTACGTTCATACCATATTTGTATGTACTTAAAGAAATGATTGAGCTCCACACAATAAACACAAGAAGTGTATATGATGAATTGGAATGAATAGAACATGGAAACAGATTATCATCTTCTGGAATGAATTAGAAATACATCATCACAGCTGACTGGGAAATCTGCATTTTATCTTCTATAAACGGTTATCTTCTGTAAAAAGGATTTATAAACAGCAACAAACAGCTACTATCTGTAAAGATAGAGTAGAGCAGTGGTTCTCAACTGGTCTGGCTGCGGGACCCACCATCACCCCTTAATGACAAGCCGGGACCCACGACCCAAATTATATATATATATATATATATATATATATATAATTTGGGTCTATCTATATTCAAGAAGTCTAGTAGCAGTAACGTCTCTGTGTAGTAAACAACTGTCAAATCAAATAAAGAAAGTACACCAATTATATTTTAACAAATATTATTCTCATTTTTCAAATTGAACTGGATGGATTATAAATAATACATAGAAATACATGAATAAATGTTCTTCTCATTTCAAGTAAAATAACGGCTGGATTAAAAAATAAATTACTTAACGAAATTCATTTTAGCAAAATTATTTCCACTGAATTGCCCTGCAGCTTTAAATTCAGTTCATCAGGGTGAAGTTAAAAAGCCATAATATCATATTTTTCTCATCTTCTAAAAAGAGAAATTAGTGTTTGACTGGACAGACTCATATAGGTGAATTCTTCAGAGTCTAATGACTCTGGTCTCTCTGGCCATTTCTCTCTTTTGGAGATCGTCCTATGATTTGACTTTCACAACTCACACCTCAATAAATAGTCCTGCTCTGCTCATATGTCCTCGTGTCTCCCCGTGTGTCACGGTGTGTGTACATCTCACTCAAGTCAGGAAACTTGTCAGAATGCCCATATTTGATTGGCCGAGCTTCATCACCTGATGTGATTCACAACGCATTGGTCGGTGTTTTTCTTGCACCGCTGAACAAGTGCCGTAAATGCTGGAATAACTCCGCTGCATAAAAAATGCCCTTCAAAATAAAATCACAACATTCTTTTTTTTTTTTTTTGTCAGGCAAAGGCCCGCGACCCACTGAAAACCGGTCGCGACCCACCAGTTCAAAATCACTGGAGTAGAGTAATGTCTCTCTCTGTGCTTTGTTTCTATTCATGTTTTCTTTTTCTCAGACACCTGTGAACAATTAACATTTTCATGATAAGGTGTTAAAAGTTGGACTGCAATTCGGTAAATTTAATTTTTTTCCTTTTAGCCCAGAACAAGGCGTCCCATTGGACTACCCACTGTCCCAACCGTCCCGGGGGAAGTAGAATGCACTCCTTTACATTTAACATATTGTTCCTTTCATATCGGGGTTAGCCTCTAAAAAACTGTTCAAGTATAGTCTGCGAGTAACGGAAGGTTTTTTGATGTTGATGCAGTGTCCCAACATACCCAACTTGTCCTACACTCATCAGAACTGAAGGAGCTCATAGAACCAGAGCTATATGGAATTTGAAGCCACGTTGCAGTGAACCGTAGTTTTTCCTTAATGTCTAAGTGGTTTCCTATACATATCTTGCAGATTGGTGCTCAGAGCAACCTGCTGCTCAACATCAGTAAAACCATGGAGCTGATTGTTGATTTTAGAAAAAAGGAGGTGAAGACGCACACCCCTGTCTACATCAATGGAGCTGAGGTGAGGCAAGTTAACAGCGTTAAGTTCCTGGGAATCAGCATCACAACCTGACATGGTCCTCACACATCTCCATCCTGGTGAAGAAAACTCATAAACTGCTGTACTTATTAAGGAAACTTATGAAGGCATAATTCCTGTGCCAAGCTTTAGTTAACTTTATAGAAAGCTTTCTGATTGGAAACATTACAAACTGGCATGGGATGTGCATGGATCAGGACAGGAGGGCTTGACAGTGGATCATTAAAACCAGCAAGAACATCATTGGTCATTGGTACCCATCCACAAAGCATCAGGGATATTAGTGACAAGAGGTGCCTGCAAAGAGCCATGTGTTTTACTTATGTAGCAAAATGAGAATACAATCTGCATTTTGTTGAGCAACCCTGTTGTACAATGACAATGGAAAAACATTGCAACTTGTAACTTTCTCAAGATCACGTAAAAACACATTTTGTCAGGCTTCAAGTAACGTGTTGCTTTCTGTGAAATGGGTCTGTGTGACGACAGAGAGGTGACAAAACAACAATGGCGGCTCCTGAACAGGTTAGGCTAGCTGCTGCATTAGCGACAGTTTTATCGGAACTGGAGAGCATTTCTTCATTGAAAGAAGAGCAATAAACAACACTGAAGGTTTTTCTCGATGGACGAGATGTTTGGCTCTTCCTGACTGGCGATCTGATGACGATCTGATAGACAGACGGATCATCCTATCACCATGCTTCTCAGGGGGTTCTGTCTAACAAACCGCGTCAGGTGAGTTGCTAGCTACCATTTGCTATGATATTGTGAAAGCATCAAAAACTCTTGCTTGGGAGTCCAGCAACAAGGGGGTTGCTATAGTAACCCAAGAGAGAACTGTGGTTCGTCTGTTTTTCGACATATTTAAAGTGGTAGCTGGAGAGTGGCTGCTTCGGTAATGGGTGTGGTTGCTCAGATTAGCAAAGTGGTTGCCACGGGAAGACTTGAATTTGGATGAGCAACTTCACAAAATTCAAGATATTACCCACAACTTGGAAGCAATAGAAGAAAGCAATCTAACAGCACGAGTTATTGTGTTAGGTATTATATAGTACTTTGCTCATCAAGCTTATAACTCCATCATGTGGCCCTGGAACCTACACCTGCTTTTAGAAAGAGCTTAAAAGTTGTCCGAGCAGCATGCCCTCAGACATGCAGAGGTGAGATGAGGAAGGAGAGACTTTTCATCAACCTTGAGCTTTAATGACTTCCTCGAGGTGCTTTTTGACTACCGTCCAAAGGCTTGACGGGGGGGCAGCTTTTCTCCTCAGCCTTGGCCTTGTGCCAGGGTGACAATCAATGTCTCTGTGTCTCTTCTGTGGGAGATTATTTCGAAGGTCTCCCCCTTTTTATTGGAGGAAGTGGTATTTGGAAGCTCAAACAGGATGTCCTGCTGGCTGGAGCGCCCCCCCCCCCCTCCGGCTCTATTCTCTCTCCATACCCCCCCCCTCTCAGCTTCATTCTCTCAGAGGAAAATAGCTTAAATTAATCCAGGAGTCTGAGCAGCCACTTTCTCCTCTTCTTGTCTCCAGCTGGAATGCCAGTGAACTCATTCACTAATTCAACTGTTGCTGCTTGTACCGAAGCCTGAGGTGTGCTGTACACAGGAGATGATGCCATATGAACAAATGAATACAGTATGGGTCCATTTATAAGTGCAGGTAGAGTTTTACTGTCCAATACCACAAATAAGGTATAATTCCCAATGAGATGTCTGTTATCAGGGATTAATGGAGCGGCGGTTAGCAGTACATGCAGAGAAGAGTCATGAAGTCAGCAAAGTAACTGAATAATGTCAGTAAGGTTAGACAGTTAGACTGTAGCAGCAAAAGAGTGTATTCAACTGAGCAAGGATGTGTTTCATTGCGTATGAATTTCTTCTTTTAACAATAACGTAGTCTCACTTAAATATTGTAGATAGAAATAAATGATATATTATAATAAGGCGTTGTATGTTGCAGTGTTGAGCTCAAGAAGAATTATCACCAGTTTAGTTTACATGTTCTGATCCACGATGTCCACTCTCATCAGCCTGGTTCAGCAGCAGCAGCAGCTGTTTAAGGTCTCTGATGACGTCACTGTTCACTACCTGCTCAGCAGCCAACAGCAGACACAGTTAGAGACCAGCTGGTGAACAAGCTGGAGCGGTTAGCAGCTAACGTAAAGATATATAGCAGATATACCAGATGCTTGGTTTTATTGATCAGTGTTTATAACAGTGTTTTCAATGAAAGCATACATCCAGTAATTTGCTCTTCATGTTCATGTGTGGGGTCCATGGCCTCCTATCCTTTAGGTTTTGACCATATGACCTATAAGGAGGCAAGTCTAGCCTCAGTGAAGAAGGAGTGGGAGTGTGTTGGGGTTGGGGATCATCCAAACACTGGCTCGTTGTTGTATGCCTTCATATGACCAACCAGTCAAGTAGCAGTTTGCATCCAAATCATTCTATCCTATCAGACACTTGTAAATGGTCTTGAGTTACGGCCCATATACGACCTTTTGATTTAAAATAACGTCATCCCTCATTGTTCAAAAAAACTCTCTGGCAATGAAAGCAGATGGCACAAATTTGATGCCAAGTGGAGCTGATTGCCGGTTGCTCCGCTGCAATCTGATTGGCTATCTGCCGAGGAGCCTACTGTTGTCCCCATTAGCTTGTAGTTGTTGTAGTATTTCTTTGATAGAAGATTGAAACTGAGGTCACCATGAACAATATCGCAGTAAAGGGAAAAAAGTTGATACACTTGAGTATCGCAATATCATGTTTTTTGATACTGTATCGTTTCCCCAAAACACTGGATTGTTAAATAGTTTGCGTGCTGAGATTGGTGGCAGACGGTGGCTGAGGTAGCACATAAAGTAGCGCTATGATGTCGGATGTTTTATTATCATATCATTATCATTATGCAGATGGTGACGTGTTCTTCATACTATGACAGTATGAAGGGTGAAATGAGATAAGGGTGACATTGGACAAACAGCTGAACCGACAGCGTGTACAGACGGGGAACTGGGCGGTACAGCACAGGATTACCTGTTTAACTGTGTGGGACTGTGAAAGAGCAGATCTTGTCAGATTGTGTAATGTTCTGCTTTTGCATCTGTACAAAGTAGTCGTTACCTTCTGGTCCCAACTAAAACCTCCAGTGGAAAGACGTTAACATGAAAGCACAAGTGTAGTTTTTAGCAGGTTTTTATTATGTATTTTGTACCGTTTATGAATCTCATTGGATTCTCAAGCAGTAATTGACTCTATATTTAATATATTTAAAGGCTGTGCTTTTATATAATTGGGTAAAACACTTTGGTGAAGCAGCGACAGCTGCTAAAGGCCTGTTGTGTCCAAGAGGTTTCCTCCCAACCAAATCAGTGAATATCAATATTTCATTGAACACGTTGTGGAATATTATAGATGATTACCTCCATTTCCTGCTGAATGCTCATGTGTGTGGAGGTGAGGGAGTGAAGCTCTAGTTTCCTCATTTCTCACAGAAATATTTCTATCCCGTCTTCAACTGTAGTGCAACATGAATGCAATTAGTAAGATTCATCTTTTTGAGACTGCAAAGAACTCAAAACACAGAGTTCTTGAAGAGGCAGAGAAGGGTTATGCCAAAACGTAACGCTTGCCCTGAGGGTGATGCTGGAGGTCATGGGGTCAATTAAAACCTGAACAACAGTTCATGAGAAAGGCGACCTTTTACATTTTGATATTCAAGAGGAAATGTTCACCTAGTGGGGCCGAAGCATGACTTCAGGATGAAACTGAAGTGGAACAGCACAGATTTGAAAGACTAAATATAGAAGAACACTGCTGAACACCTCCCGACTCCTCCACAGAGACATCTTTAACATGCATCCTTCAGGCACCAGGAACAGGTTGTTCCAGCGCCGGCCTGGTTAGATCTGTGACATGCAGACTGAAGAAAGCATCCTCGCCCACAGGAGCAGGAGAAACTGGATGACTTCCAACTGCTCTACCGTCAGACGTCCCACTCAGACCGACATGAGAAGAACATCCATGGCTCAGGTTTTTGTGATCCACAAGAGGCGGGAGATCCACATTTTGATCCCACACTTTCTGATCTTGTCCCTCTTTATACTGTGATCCTGGTTTCATCACATCGTTTCTCATTGTATTTTCAGGTTTTAAGCAACTGCACAACCTGCAGTATGAACATTTCATGTGAGGGTTTCTGCAGAAAGAGAGGATCTTCACGGTACTGCAGGTACCTGCATGGTACTAATAGAAGGGGTTTCGAGAAAGTGTGAGTCGGCGCAACCTTGAGAGGTCCTTGAGCGTGCACCACGGTTTGTGCACCGTGATAAAATATATACAGCCTCTGAAAAAAAGGATCATTTAAGAAAAGCAGGATAAAAACCTGTGCTAAAAAAAGCTCACCCACAAGGGTTTTAATAAGTCATCTGTACATCATACAGAATGTTTATTGTATGTCTTCAAAATACACAAGAAACCATAAGACAGAACGCAGGGTGAGAAAAACCCTCTCAGGTCATTTGGAAAGAACCTCCACTGTTTACCGTCCTGAACATCACGTCATCAAAGTAGCTTCTGTTACCAAGCTTTGATTGAACAACTCAAACACCCACTAAATAAATAAGATTGTTCTTTCCTCTTACACTGTAACAGTACCTGTCAGCTTACTACCCTTCTCTTTGTAAAAATGTACCAAAAATATGCAGAACACAGGAGCCTCATAGAGGGTGGCTGGCTGGGTCTGTTCTACATCATGTTCCCCGATGGAATATTGATGACGTCTCTTCAATCGTATTCTGGAGATAAACATTGGTCTTAAACCAATTGGATCTGTTGATGTCGGCAGAAAATGAGCCAACGTAACAAAGCAGTCTTTAAGTTGCAGCCGATGAGCAGGTCGCTCTTTATTTAGTCAAAACATGGGAATTAAAAAACCAAAAGACCAAATGATGTTGCACCTGTATGAGATGATGTGGTGGTGCGCTCCAATCCTTACAGCTGGAAAACATTTCTGTCATTTAGGCTTTTTGGCCTGTGGGGATGCAGATGTGCGCATTAGTCTGTCATGTAGAAGAGCTGTCTGTAGGAGGACAAAACCAAAATGTGGGGATTTAAAGCCAACAAACCCTTTAAATGTTTCTGTTTGCAGTTGGTCAGATCATTTTGTTACAACTAGTGTTGTTTTTTATTCTAATGCAGGCGGGACAAAATAGAATTCTACACATAAGAGCTTTAAGTAGTCACCGAAGACTTGATGTTTCTACCTCTAAATCAGACGCAGTTTTGCAAAGCTAGAGTATCTCCTGCACACTGGAGGCCTCAGCATCTTGAAGCAACGTGCTAGTTGGATTGTCTAACAATCTCAAACACCCTCCAACAATCCCAGCGGCCGTAGGCAGCGAGGCCGGGTGTGAGGAGGCGTGAAAGTGAACAGCAGGGTTTGAGTACAACCGAGCGACGCCACGAACGCGTCTGAGAGAAATGGAACACGTGCGCCGTCATCCCCAGACAAGTTGACTTGTACAGGGATTCCAATTGGATCTTTCTCTGTCACAACTTTGCTCTGGTTTGTAGTAAGAATCAAACCTACATGTTATGGGTGTACACTTCCATTGTCTTAAAACCTGCATCCTCTCTACTGACCAGCAGGGGGCGACTCCTCTGGTTGCAAAAAGAAGTCCATTTAGCAGAACAGGGTATGCTTTAGGGCGGGGCTTACTGTGATTGACAGGTCACTGCCTCTACCAGAGCCGTATAAGGCGTCTCTACGTCACTCCTCCGCATTCCAAATATGTTAACTTCTGTCCAGTGGTTGCAAAAAAAACAACATGGCGACGGCCGTAATCCAAGATGGCGACAGCTAAATCACGGAACTCAAGGCTTCAAAACGGCAGTCCACAAACCAATGGGGAAGCCCAGAAACCTGGACCTCTTCTTGTGCTGTTTGCTTGCATCTGGGATATTTTTAACCAGTCAGAACTCAAAACCACAAATTTGGTTTTCAGAATTGGGGCTACTGGATTGTACTTAAACCCGACCCAGACCATGCCCCGTGTTATTTTATGAAAAGCTTGTCGTTACCAAACCACTCGCCTTCACTGACTCCAGGTCGACCTCACTAGATAGGAGTGCTTTCTGCAAGGCTGCTCCTTTAACAGACTGCAATACAAAGTCATCAGCGTCACCTTCACACCTGCTGCTGTTGATCCCAGTGGAACCATTCAGAGGTGACATTCCATTCAAGTCAGATCCAGCGTCCTCAGTGATGTCACACAGATACAGACATGCCTGCTGTGAAGTGCTTCAATAAAATCCATTTCTGAGGTTTCTCTACTTTTCTGCCATTTCAATTACACACACACACACACACACACACACACACACACACAAATTAAAGTCAATAAATAAGACCTACAATGTTGTAAGGCAATGCTGACCATGCATTTGTCACAATGAACAACAAATCAAGGAACATACATGGTAACAATAAGCACATTCATTAAGAGCAACCACTTTCTTTTTTTTCTCTCTAAGAAATCAAGTGAAGTTTGAAGGCTTTCTGGGTGATCTCCTGATCCACAGGGCTCATGACCCACAACACCTGGCTCTGGGACCACCTCTTCACTCAGAGGGCCCAGTCCGACCGGCAGCCCGGACACACAGCAGACCGGACCCAGCCACGGTGGGGCTTTTGCATTGCATCCAAAGTTGGAGTTCATTCAAGGAAAATCAAAAACGTCTGCATGGAGACAGAGATCCAGCAGCCAGCTGCTCAGAGCCTCAGGACAGTCCCGAGGTGTCCAGGTAGCTCTGCAGTTTCCTCACTGTACTTCTGTCCAAGGAGCAGAGGTCGAAGTCAAAAGTAGTGTTTGTGATGTGGAAGTGTCCGGTCTCTTCAATGAGGTTCACAATCTGGAGAACACAGAACACAATGAGTACCATTTCTATGTGTCAGCAGGGTGTAAACACAAGTTGTCAGGTTATGGTTAATTAAAGAGAGAGAATGTCTGAGACTGAAATAACATGAGGGCACAGTGAGCCTCTTTCTGTTCTTTACAGTAACAGAAGAATTCATAAGCAGAAAAAGGCAGTGGTAGACTGTAATATGAAACTACCACAGGACATCTTAAAGGGGAAATATCGGGCTCATTTTCAGGTTCATACATGTATTTTGGGTTTCTACTAGAACATGTTTACATGCTTTGATGTTCAAAAAACACTGTCTGTCTGAATATACAGTACCTGTATTCACCATCCGTCTCACTTTAAACCCCCCTCCCGAAAAAAAAGAGCCCATTCTGCTCTCATTGGCTTGCGTGAAAAATATGGTGCACCTTTGCAAAGATGGCCGTCAAGCTGTGGGCGGTAAACATCGGAAGCGGAGCCAAATCTGATTGGCTTGTTGAATCCCATGTTTGTGTGAGTGAGAGAGAGTGAGAGTGAGAGTGAGAGAGAGAGAGAGAGAGAGAGAGAGAGGATACGCTGTGCAGGTGTTATTGCTTTCAGACTTGGTACCCGCTGGTGGAAACAGGAGTCCTGGGGATTACGAGGAACACCCTCCCATATATCTTGGTGGAGGTACAGTTCTCAAAAATGTGGGAAAAATTTCAGGCGTTATTTACGACGGGTCAGATCAAAGTCAGACACTCGGGCGTCGCCTCTCTCATTCGGCTTGGCCCGTTTGCTTATTTTCATTGGTGTTTAGGATTCCTTTCAACTGAAACAGCTCCCAAACAAAGTGGTGCCCCTCTGTCCAAAGACATCTGCATTACAGCGGTCTCTGTCCTTCCATATGTGGTCCCCACCAGTGTGCAGGAGAGCCTGACAGTTAATCATTTCCACCTCCTGGAGCAGGAAGCGGAGCCGGTGAACTGGGCTAGATTAGCTTGATTACTGAGTTAAAGCTGTGCACACCGATCAGCGGTGCTGTGTTTTGGTTGGCATTTCATCCTCCTATCAGAGCCAGGCATCTCGTTAGGAGAGCGAGGCAGAACTTGGCAGCCGCCGCTGGGAAGATCCACCAACACGTCACACGATAGGCCTCCAGAATATCAGCGAGAAACATGCAATCTCTTAGCTGGAGCGGTCAACCAAATAATTCATTGCTGCCAGATGAAGAAGCAGATTACAGTGGACCTGTAACAGATCACAGCTCCTCTTCTAATCCAATAGAGCTGACTAGTAGCACCGACACGTAGTGATGTCATGCCGACATCCTTTTTATCTGGAGCTTGGCAGTTCAGTGTAACCTTCTCATGGAAAACAATAAAGCAGGAATGTAAGTGATAATATCAAAGTGGACATTTGAGAGTTTCTTGTTGTAATTTGATACTAAAGATTGTGAGTGTACACCTACCACAGACTGTATGTTACATTCACTTACACATTCAGAGCATATCTATGATTTAGATAAGTGGGCATCACACCTCTGTGACGAGGCCGTGGGCCAGGACGGCGTTACCGGCCGTGATCTTTGTTTGAGTGCAGTGCCGAGTGGCGGCCGTGAGCGAGCCAGTGGGCCACGCTCACAGGGACTCACGTGCACTACAATGCATGCAGGTCGGCCCGGCTACTGTATGTCAACAAAGCACAGAGAAGCTCTGATTACAACACACACTCTGCTCAGGTTGACATTACTCTATTATATCTTTACATAGACAACAGCTGTTTGCTGCTATAGTCATGCTGTGAATCTGGAAATGAGCTCCTTTTAAACTTGTTCTGTGAATGTAGTCGTTTCTGATCATGTCATTTACTGGCCAAACACAAACTAAATGTGTTCAATGTTCACCTGCTGGAACATATGACCAAAACAGCTACTATTACTGGCACACTGGAAGGAAAGCTCCACAGGCTTTTCTACTGCATACGTGAACACAGTCGTGTCTCCAGAGGGAGCTGTGTGAAGTCTGATAAATGTCCTCAAATGATGTCACTTGAGTCAGCTTTGGTTGGGTCCAAAGACAAGTTTAAACATATAATATGTCATTTTCTGCCACTATGGGTCTCTCAATCAAAACAATAGCAAAAGACGGAGATTGCTGAAGAAGCGTGGAATCATGGGAGTTAGGATTCCTTCAGTGTTCATCCAAAACAAACGAACCAGCTGATTAAAGGTGGTAAAACCGCTGGATGAAGCTGTTTCATGTTCAAAATTCTGTGTTTCTCCGACGCCGTTCGGTGGACTCAGGACATGTTGGAGGACCTGCGAGCCGAGCTGCCGCTAACGTTTCCTCAGCTTTTCTCTCTGATAACTTAAGAACCAGACGTCTGATGACACAAATCCTTCATCCGGTTAAAATATCTAGTTAAACACCACCGAGTCTAAAAAGTATGTCATAAAGATGTGGGATATGGCGAGCAAAGGGGAGTGGCTACATCAGCCACTACAACCTTAACACACCTCCATCTACCACCCAACTGTTGGCATTGTGGGTAATGTTGGCACAAGGAAGAAGAATGTGTGGAATAAAAAGGACAATATCTCTGGTTCTAGGACTCACTGTTACATGCTGGAAAGGTGTAGCTGAGTTAGATGAGGCACACTGAGAGGAAAAAGGTGGAGTAGTTCATCAGCAGGTCGACATACACACCTGTTGCAAGATATGACCTTCTCTTAGTGTCATCAGTCTCTTGTGCAGCTCCACCAGCTCGTCCAGGTAAGCCTGGGAAGCACACAGCTACATGTCGTTAGCTTTCACACAGTCACACCACATTTCAGATGATGTTTGATACGGACATAGTTTTACACATTTTGTTTTTTTAATTCATTAATTTAATTGAATTTGATTTGATTTCAGATAAGCAGCCTGTTGAGTGAAGGGGGCACATCCATCAGTGCTGAACCATAGAACTAGTCCTCATCTTGTAACATGGCATTTGCCGAGCAGAGCTGTTAACTGCTGCAATACTTACACTGATTATCTAACGACACCGACACCTTTAATTATCAACGTGTCCCCTTGTGTTCCCTTGTATCTGTCTCACATGTTCCTGGTCAGCTGGTTGCAGCTCTTCATTGAACACATACCATGTTGACACTGAGTGAATTCATCAAACCCCAGACTTTGGGATCTTTGGAAACACAGCATGAGACGTTGCTGCCAAAATGAACCAATATATGTTCTATAATAACTCGTAACCTATTAAGTATTTCTATAAGTGTTGTATCAGAGTCATGTCATACTCTGACACGTTAACCCATTGAAACACAAAGTCTGAATAGTGTAATATACAGTACTGTGCCAGACTACCACATGTTACTGGGCAGACTTCTAGTGGAAACAGAAGAGGAAAAGCCCGCTGTACCTTGTCACACTCTATGTTTCTGTTCTTGTCCTGCTTGTTCTGCTTGGTGGGACTCTTCACGTCCACTATCTGACAGAGGACAAAGTAAACAGTCAGTCACTCTGGGAGACTTGGAGATAACACTAACAGAAGCAATACATAACATAGCATCATGTTACCTGGTTAGCAGTAGTCTTTAGTATGGGCGGGGCTTCATTGCGGGATGGGGGGGAGGCCGAGGAGCTGTCACTCTCACTGCCATCACTCAAACTGACCCTGAGGAAAGACAAACATCAAAATGCATTACACGTGTTCAGTGAGGCTGTCTCCATCTCTACACATTTCCAATACTGCAACTTTAGATTATGACAGTGTATTTTAATTTCCTCTATGTTCACCAACTAGTCTCTACCTGTGGCTGCTGGACAGGTAGAGGAAGAGGAAAAGAGACTAAAGCTCTGGAGAGCTGAGGGAACTGCAGTTTTGTGAGAATGCTTTGTGGGGTCATCACTACACCTTTCACATTACACATCGTCAACGTCATACCAGAAGAAAATGTACTTTATCACATTCATATGAAAAGCCCTGAGATCTTGAAAGGAATGGATACCGTGTCTCGGTGTAAACACATGGCGTCTTATACCAGCTGATTTATGTTATGTCTATTTAGCAATGCTGCCTTACTGCAGCAGTACAGCCAACCTGAAAGCATATCTAAATTCATACCAGTTCGGAATGGAGTCTGGCGCACAATGTGGTGATCAAAGCCCTGTGCAGAACTTGCTTTTGACTGCAAGCTCACCACGCTGCTTGTGAGAGCATTTCAAAAAGTACTCCATTGAGATGTGACACAGAAGAATCACAAACCTGCTCCCTAACAACCCTACAACCTCTGAGTCCCATGAGTATGACCTGCCTGTGTCTGAGGTCCATCCTCAGGCTCACTAACCTGCGTTGGTGGTGCGTGAGATGCGTGTGTGCTGGTCGCTCCACGTCGGAGTCCATGTCGTTGTCGTCGTCGTCGTCCGAATCGTCATCGTTGTCATCCGAGTGCAGATCCTGCATGGCCGACTGCAGCGGGCCCAGCACTGTGTGATTGTGACAGAGATCTTTCATTATTATGTGGAGGCCCGGATGAGAACATGCACGAGGCCGTGGGTCATGTGAGCAGGAGGGATGGTGGGGCGGTCCGGTGGAGCTTGTGGATGCAGAACTGATCCCAGCAGCTCTACGGACACTTTTACTCTTTACTTGTAAAAGGATGAGGCTTTTTTTTATAGCTTTCTTATTGTCAGCAAATCCCACAAAATGACCAAAACCAATGATGTGTTAGTCCGTCTGTCTGTCATCATTGGTTCCTATTTCAGGAATCTCTAAAAATGGCCCACAAATACATACTTTCATTTTATGAAAAGCAAACATACTCAAACAGGAGGAAATCAGGCATTTGTTGGGGACTATTTTCAGCAGCGGATTATTATTCACATTTGGTGCTCTGGTGAGTATTTCTGGCAGCAGGACAGTGTATGTGGGATTAAGTCAAAATGAACTACAGTGCTCCATGGTGATGAAAGGACCATGACCTCACAGAGAGCAGGAGGACATATGTGCACAGGTTGCTGGATCAGCAGTGATGGGTGCTCTGGAGGGTGGTATCGTATCCATGAGATAACACAGACGGGACTGCAGAGAGGTGCATGAGTTTTCATGCACAAGCTGGAAAAGAGATTCTCCATGCAGATGTGACAGGGGGGGGGCTCACAGGAAGGGTTACCTGTGTGGGTGGTGGCAGGAATAGCCACCCTTTTCCTGATGATGAAGTCCACCACTGCATGCAGAGAAAATTACAAACACACAAGCAGAGGTCACCCTCAAGTAAAGAAGTAGAACAAGTCCCACATTCTAGACTCACCTGACCCTCTTACACTAGTTCCAGTCCTAAATGATTTCTAGAGCAATGGAATCGGTCACTGGACCTTTATGCAGACCGTTTCTGACTGAAAGAGACGATAAACAGGAGATCAGCTGAAACTTAAGCGTGTTCCAAATAGTTACCTTGCCGTTTGTGGTGTGTGGGAGCAAAGCCTGAGCTGGAGCTGGAACTGGCTGGACTGGGCTGTTCGGACTGGGAGGGAGAAGAGAGAACAAACAGAGATAAATAAAACACACATGATGAAGCAGACTGATATTTCATCCAATCATTTGGCAGATATCTGCAATGTTGACTTTTGACCACTTTCATGCTATGATATATATTAAGAAACGTTCCACGTTCTGTCCACCAGAAGTCCAAGTTCTCATGGCTGATTATTTAGTGTGTGACTGAAACACATTCAATATGTTAATGATTTGCTGCCTGCCAGCCAAACAAGGAGGACTAAAGCAGCCACGGTATTCATGGGTCTTATGACCTGGATCAGATCTGGACTCATCTGTTTATATGTTTCACAACACGCTACACAACAGCTTTTGGGCATCTTCCTGTTTCTCTCCTAATGTGATGTTCTCTGCCCAAAACGTGGCCCGGCCTTGGCGATTGATGACGCAATGGCGGTCTGGTCTATGGGAGGGAATAAGCCTGCTGATGTCGTCAGGGTCATCCTATCTTGGGGTTGGAAACTTCACATTGTTTGTAGAAAGCCAGCATAACAGACTTTGGATAGCGTTTCAGGGCCCGAAGCCGACATCCAACAGATCTACACTGTTGCTGTGCTCCTGGCCTCATCTGAAAAGAGCCGGGCCAGTTTTAGTGCTCGAGCCTCAGATCTACATCAAGCACCATAAATCACTGAGTCTAAATGATGTGCTATAAACATGCAGCAAACTACACACAAACACTGCTGAAACTCAAAACTGCTCACGACATCGACCATCACGCATGTGACTGCACTCAAATAGTCATCATGTCAGCTTTTCGGCAGGTCTACCACCCAACACGTGAGAGTCCTGGGGTTTGATTCCTGCTGCCTCTGGCTGGTTGGAGGTCCCAACACAACAATTACTTATTGAAATCTGGTTCTGTTTAAGTAAACGTTTGTTTACTTAAACAGAATATTTACCACGTTTTTATGTCGTAGTATATACCAGTGGCGGGCCGTGCATTTTATACCTGGGCCTTCACTGCTGTCCTGCAGCTGAAACACCGCTACGGTTATTATTTGTTTCGTGTAAAAATGAAGCTCAACACCTGTAGATACACATGCAGAGTGCAGATACATGAATACGCCGAGAGTGCGTCTCCTCTGCTCTGACTGCAGCTGGGACTGCTGTGAGAGCTTTGGGGCTCACGGCAGCACCCGCTGCTCGTTCACGACAGTGCAGAACGTACGCGCTTTAACGTCAGAGTCAAAACACCAGAACAAGTCTCCATGAGGGTTTGGAAAGTTGCCAGATTTAGCGAGAAAGTCGCCAAGTTGGCAACACTGGCACCGGCTAAATATGTCCCCAGAGCAACATTGGACATAACAATAGTTCCTATCACATATAAAACCAAACAAAAATCCATCTTCATAAAACAAGTTGTAGTAATAATAATATATAAACAAGCATATAAAGCTACTGCAGATGTACAAACAAAAGCAGTTGACTTACCAGAGCTGCTGTTCACTATTTAAAGACAAAGTCCATCCTCCTTTCTTTGTTAACAAAGAGTTTAATCTCACGGTTGTTCAGTACATCCGTGTGTTTTAGTTCCAGTAAGAAGTCCTTCTCCATTCATGGACGCCAGTGAAGACAGTCGAGCCTCCCCAGTTGTATTACTTGAATACGTTTTAATGCGTTTGAGGCTGAAAATGTCTGCTCGGCAGAGGCAGCAGATTTTGGGATTGTCACCACCCAACATGTCACGCTAGCCCACTGACCAATCACATACTTGTAGTCCAGCTAGCAGGCTCTGACACGTCAAAGAATACGCCCAACATGTCAAACTAAAGATCTGATTGGTTGAACACTATGACAATCAACAATATCGTCCCCGTTCACTTAAACTGCACATGGATGCACTTGTGAGTCTGCAGGCCTCTGCCTCTGTTCTTACCTAGAGACACAGAGGTGAGATCTGATTGGATAAAAGCTCTACTTAAAACAAGCTGCACTGGAAGCAGAGCAACTGAGGAAGACAGTAGCTGTGCAATGAGAACATAAGATAATGGGAAAAATATTACAATACATGTAGTGTATTTATGAAAAAATATTAAATCATAAAATAGCTCTAACTTTGTGATTCTGTTTACGCCAGCAGAGAAGGCCTTGCTGGCCCTCCACTGGTGTATACTAATATACAAATGTTCCTTTTTTGGACACACTTAATAAACAGCATATATCATGATACATATTTTGACGATGATATGGATTTATTTGGTAATTAAAATTTTTTTGCAAAGATTGACGCTAACTACTGTAGCTAGCAGTAATTACTCCTTTATATCTGTACATCTCCCATCAGATATATCAGAGAAGTTATAACTAATGTAATAAAAAATATTTAAATTTGGAAATAAAATGACTTTTAAAAACTTTTTGTGACTTTCAAGACCTGCAGATACCCTGACCCCTGTCCATGTCAACTTATCTCATGACGAGGATCACACCATCTCATATTAGCACACAACTCTGCAAGTCTGTGAACCTGATGACCCTCCCAGATGACAGGAGGAAATAATACATGAAACGTGTGTTCCAACAGAAACACACTATGCATATGACATTCCTTATCAGTTATAGGTAACGGTGCATTTGCTTTGTTCAATGAGCTTACACACACTGGCAGCTGACAGCGGAGATACATTTTCAGTAGTATGCTTTTCTTGTCTTGTTCCATCCACAATATAGGAAGAAAAGAAAGAGTGGATAAAATGAGCTTTAAAGTGAGCAGCTGTGTGGTCTGTCTGACACTGGCCAGCTCTTATCACTTTGAGACAGTCCACTTCAAACAGACCTTTAGATGTGTGGGCAGCTCGTAAATTACAACAAGCATGCTCAGGGGAACAATGAGTTCACACTAGCCGACACGTGTGCACATGAAATGGACACACCCAGCAAGTCACATGGATTCTCTGGATGGTCTCATTTTGCTGTGTTAAGGACGTTTCTGGGCGTCCAGCTCTATACAAACGTAGCGACAAGCTGCCAGATCATAAGCCTTCATCCAAGAGCAAGCGACAAAAATGGAGGACACAGTGCAAAAACCTCAAATATCTTCTATCACGATATAAGTCATTTGATATCTAGATATCAAGATACAGCATCTTTTCTGGTTATAGTTTATATGCAATAACCACATGCTAAAGCCTATTTCTGCTTCCTCCTTATACTCAGTACTTTACAAATGCAAAGTACTGAGTAATTTCTCATGTCGTTAACAACTTCAGTGCAAAAAGGAACTTAAGTTTTTTATGAAATTATAGAGGAAGAAAAAAGCACAAATAATTCCAGCTATACACCGACGATGTTTACATGCATGCACACACATGCAGATTCAGACAATAGTTTGATTTCACTGATTTTAATCAGAGTTTCTGAGAAATCAGAGTTAGTTTATGCTTGATATTATCACATATCTCAATAATAATATATACGATTACATTGAAAGCCAATAAATGATATTGAATTATCACCAAGCCCTCGTAGTGCATGAAGGTTAACTAATCAAGAGGCAGCATTTCTGTATTTGCCTGTTTTCTTTATGCCCTTTCTAAATGCTTGGTATGTGTTGTTTTATTCAATGCAGACTCTCTGACGTTGCAGTGCGTTGAGCTTTTTTAGCAATCCAAGCCTGCAAGCGAAATAACTGATAAATCACATTGATGCAGAAATCATACACAATCAATATTGCCCTAAAACGGTCATGCTCCAACTCTACTGCAGGAGCCAAACAAAACACCGGCCACGGGTTCTGCTTGTATTTCCACGGTGGGGACACATCAGGAGGAGATGCTACATGTTTCAAAGTTTCAGGTACTTTCAGGATCGGTCGAGCACATGTCATGGCATTTAACAAGAAGGACGACAACCAACACAACAGTAACCTACATTTTGCTACTGCATTTCTGATTACAACTAATACTTAAAAAGGAAACAATGAAGTACAACTGCAACAAATAGTCCATTCGTCAACTGTTGTGATAATCGATTCATTTGTTTTTAAGCCTAAATGGGAAAACACCCCTGTTGCAGTTTATTTTACGTGAATATTTTCAGTTTTTCTTCGTCCTCTATGATAGTAAACACAACATCTTTGGGTTTTGGACCGTTATCAGGATGGAAGAGCATTTTTCACAATTTTCTGACATGTTATTGACCAAATAACGAATCAGTTAATCGAGAAAATAGTTGACAGATGAATAGATCGTGAAGATAAATGCTGCTTGTAAGTGTTGTGTGTGAGACAAACAGGCCTCATCAGTATTCCAGGAGGAGATAGTGTCAGCGCTCTGAAACAGAGCTCTCAGCATCTGACAGAAATAAGGACACAACACACCGCTACACAGTACATGACAGACTGAATGGAGAAATGATCAACATGATCAAAATGCACACAGCGGAGCAAACTGAGAGAAAGTTGTTTTGGGCCATCAGTCTCCTGAATTCAGTAGAAATGTGCCAGAAAACCAAGAAGACTTGTTCTCCTGTTGGCTTCCACAGCTGCTTACATCACTCACCAGAAACAGTACGCAGACAGAGTCGCATGACGTACTATAGTTAGGAAGGATCTGACGTATCTAATTATTGTGGCAAAACAATCACAGTACTCGGTATTGATACGATATAAATTAAAATCACTATTAGAGGTCAAATACAGTAAAATGATGTCGCACCAAAACTGCCTTGGATTCTAATAAAATTAACAAACTCAACAGTTATACTGCAACTTTGTTGAAATTGACATCAAATATTCTAAAACATAGTAAAGTAAAGCAGGTTGTTCATTTAAAGTTGAAGTTAAGACGGCTGGTGGAAATGACTTGAAATGTGTCTGAGATTCGATTCTTCATGTTTTCATGTTCGGATTTCTTTGGGTGTTTATGATGGTCGACCGTCAATCACATGAACTCCCTTTATTCATAATGTGTCAGTCCTCAGACCGTCACAAAATGGTTTTTTCCTACTTGTAAGTGCCACCTGATGGGTGTTAATAGTTACAAAAGGTAGAACCGTAGAACATAATAGACTGTGGCACAATTATGTTGGGCTCTTGCAAGTCACCAGCACCACCCGCCTGTCTGCACCTCCACAATCTCACAAACAAAGAAGAACATAACCACGAGTTTCCTCTTGGCCAGTGACGTGAAGAACAGAGACAGAGCAGGACTCTGGTGTTCTGGTCCTGCTCTGGTTCTTCTGCTTCTATGTGACTGGAAATAAAGGACTTCTCTTGTGGCAAAATGCAAAACCAATGCAGAAGTGCTGTGCCGTGTTTAGGGGCCCTCTGAAAACGTCTATATTCATGTAAGAGAAATTGTCAGCAGTATTGTTACCATCAGAATGTAGAGTAGAACCGGTATATACACCTCTAACAGCTCCAGTGTTGTGTTTTTAATTCTGTCCATTTAAAACATCCTAGATTGTAAAATGTAGCAGAACTGCAAAGAAGATGCCAAAGCTTTTCAAAGTGAGGATGAGGCTGTTAGATGTGACAGCTACCAGGTACCGTGGTAGAATCAGTCTCCCAACATGTACAGTTTCCCATAGTAAGTTGGATAGCATTTGTGACCCACGCACAACAACTAGAGATGTGGGTTTAAAACATGTCATTCTAACAGGAGTTTAAAATGTACTTGTTGTGGTGAGAAGCGACTTCCAGAAGAAACATGAGAGAAAAAGAGAGACGCGAGGACAAAAGGCAGAGCGACTTCAATGGCTGTCACCTCCCGCCAACAAACACCACACAGCTGGTCTGTTGGTTTATGGGACAGCTTCTTCACAGGGCCATAAATCTAACCACCGCTCCTTTTAAGGGCTTTTGTCCCGCTTTGCTCAAAGCCGCCCAAGCTGCCCTCCTCAAAGACAATAAATGGTCTTTAGCCGGGGGTTGGCCGGCATTGATCTGGTCTCTTCTCTTAACTCTTGGCACAGTTAGGATGGCCAACAAGAAATGCCAGCAAACAAGACCAAGCAAGAGCATTCGGTGTGCTTGTCTGATGCAGCAGGGGCTGTCCAAACAAAACTGTTTCAGTTTGACACTGTAGATTCATTCAAACACAGCCAACTCATTTATACCGACATGTCGTGGTTGGCGACACAAATGTATCGGCTCATTTCCAGTCTTGCTGCGGTTAACCCTTTCATGGTTTTCTCAGCTGTTAGGTCATTGTAGCTGAAACATGTGCTGTACTTTCCTCAACCTGACTGAGCATTCTCTGGCAGTCCAGTGAGCCCACACCCAGAGGAACCCAAATGCTACTGGGATTTTAAAACCAGACCTTTTCACTGTAAGTTAAGGTCATATAACCTTAACTGTATTTATTTGACCTTTCTATTTATCTTTTAAAATGTTTATTGTCCGTATTATAACTGAAGTGCTGTATTCATAATTTCTCTCAATATAAATAATCTGTTTGTCACTGTAAGGGAGACGAATACATGCAGATTGCTAACATGCACATTTACTTGTAGATGGTGACTAAGTTTGGTAAAGGCTTAAAAAATAAAAAATAAAAAACATGTTTTGTTATTACCGTCCATAGGCTCTATGAAGAAAACAAAACCTCACTGGATTAACATTAAAGGGTTAAGTTGTTTCTGAGTGTCAGACATCAGTTGGATAAAAGTACTTTAAGCCATCTACAAAGCATGCATCTGTGAGGAAGTGGATTTGGGCTTTTTTGAACACAAACCTGTGCAGGTGACGGATCCCTCCTCCTGTGCCCACATCCAGTGCTCTAAACAGGTTCCCGTGCTACTGCTCCAGCCTGCTCTCCCTTCATGTCATCACCTACTCCACATTTCCTCCCTTCTGCTGTTTCTGGCCCGGTGCTCGGAGGAAAACACCGAGATCAAACAAGTGGTCACATGAGAAATGAGAGTGGCGCTCTGTGTCGGCCCGGCGCTCGCCCACCGGAGTCGCTGGCCTGGGGAGGATCAAACACCTGGCATTTGTCAACCCACATCCCCTTTACAACCGGCCGACCCCCAGCCTCGGTATGGGAAAACTTTAAAAGGCATTTACATACAGCGCAGACAAAAACACGGGTTCTGCTAGTGCTAAGTAATAACTCCCCTGGCTAAACAAGCTGCCCCTAAGGAGAAAGATACACAAAGACCCACGCTTTATACAAGCTTTAGAGAATAGAAATTAAAACACCATCGCATAAAAGAAAAGTGCTCAAAGCACGGGGATTTAGACCTTTCTCCAACAAACGCTCGCCCTTTTTCTTCTCTCAAAACTAAAAGGATTAAAGGGGAACTCTGGGCTATTCACTGCCGCGTCTTCCCTTTCTCCTCAGGTGTTGTAAAACCATAAATCTTTCTTGTCGACTATTTGGCTTTAAAACAGTCCGTCTTCATGGGGAGGTTCTCCACCAAATGTGCGTGGACCAGGCAACCCAGTCAAATGTCAGCCTATTCATGAAAGCAGCCACTGTAGACGTGAAGTTTTCTAATCGTGGTCTTGATGTGCAGCTGGAGAGGAATACTTGAGCACATTCCACATCCATATTCAATTACTTCCTTTACGAAAACATTTGCTGTTAACAGGGCAACAAAACTGCATCTTTTAACCTTCTTACTCCAGTTTTGTCCGCTTCCTGTTTGGCCACCCAGATGAATGCAGCTAATGACGCTAAGCTAAGAAGTAGTTAATGACGGCCACCACTTCTTCCCCTGCCCAGCCCCGTGTAGTCCACCGGACCCCCATGACAGAAGCTTCTCTCTCTGTTGGTCATTTGATTTTATAGCGCTTCCACGCCAAGGAAGGACTGATCACCAACAAACCATCCCCTTCAAAGCCTTGGAAGAACTGGACTGCTGTCCACAACCGCTCCTTTCACTACTTTTTCCGTAAAATGGCCTGAAAGCTCAAATCAGTGAGTCCAATGTACTCTTACACTCTTGGTTTTGATAACGATTAGAAAGACGTTCTACTCACATCTGATTTGGTGGACTGGTCCTCCATATCCGAGTCATTGGGGTCCACCAGTTCCTGGAATGGCGGCAGTGTCGACACCTTCCTGCGGTCTGCCTCGTCACCTTCCGGTCGCAGTTTACTCGTTCGCACTTGCGATCTATCCTTCAAGAGATTCTTATCCAAATGTTGAGCGTCTGACCCAGACATCTGCTTCCCTGCTGGATCCACAAATCCCTTTTTACGTTTTTTGGTCACGTGATCGTCCTCGTCAGGGGTTGACAGACGCTTGTTTAGCGCTGACCCGTGAGTCGTCCCCTCAGTCCGATGCTCCTTGGACAAAGACTTGGGTTCCTTGAAGCCCATTTTAGGATTGATATCTCTAAGTGGCTGGTTCTCTTTGGGTTTCCTGGAAGGTTCTTTGGGGGCTTTGCTGGGTTCCCAGCCGGAGTCTCTGAAGGCACTTTTGGGCTCTTTCAAGTCTTTTGGAGGCTTGTCTTTGTGGTCCTTGGAGGGCTTGTGGAGTTTGGAGAAGCTGCTGCTGTTGGTGCTGTTGGTTGTGGCGGTGGTGAGAAGGGTGATACCGCTTCCTTTGGAGCCGTCCTGTGAATCAAAGCCAACACGTGAGAAAGATCCTTCACTGTATGAACCCATCCTACAGAACAAAAGGCTCAACGATGAGCAACAGGTTTAGATTTCGTGGTCCAAATCATGACGCACGAACTGCATGATGGCAAGTTCAGTCAGGTCTGAAAAAAACACAAGGAATTTTACCTTGAATTTTAACATTTAGGGTGTTAGAGCAGAATTACACAGAATCATATAAGCTACAGAAGGATACACTTCAGCTCAAAGGATTATGGAGCGGGGTAGAGGGAAATCCCACTTTAGGTCAGAGGGCAAACATAAAAGAGCAAGCAGATAATTAGCCACTGGGAAATACTGTTGTCTGAGGACGGTATGGGCTTGTATTGCTGTGATAATAACTGATATAAGTAAGTGCCACTAAAAATAACTGAATAACCCTGAATATGAAAAACATTTTGGGTTTAAATCTCAGCATTCAGGAGAAACATGACTCCTGATAATGTTGTCCTCTTGCTCTTCGTATTGTGTTGACTTTGGACTACATGTAGTACTTCTAAAATGCATAGTACCAAACAACAAAGTGAGCAAAAACCAGGCAGCAAGGTCAAATGAAGATTAATCTTCTGCCTCTTACACGCATGCCACCCTGCAGTTTGGCATTACCGTCTGTGAAAAGAGGTCTATTCTTAAAAAAAGGGTCTTCTTAGTCCACATCTATGGGCTTAAAGAGCAAACTCAGTACTTCTTTTGAACAGTGCTGTTCAGTGGGGTGAGGGGGCCTTTTCAGCAGCCACATGTGCACCCTTAAAAGTGGAGCGAAGGGCAATGTGGAGAAAGGAGGAAATGCATTCCTTCTAACGGCGGGGGCCATTTGTCCCTGGGTCTCACCTCCAGCCCCCGTGTCAATATTTCATCAATGCAGTAAAGCCATTAAAGCAGTCTAGACGATGACGGGGGGGGGGGGGGGGGTCACAACTTGGGCCAACCACCTCTGAAACCTATATTTTGTGTGACCCCAGGACCTCAGGGTGTAAAGCTGTCGGCTCGTTTCTGAACTCCAGTGGACTCCTCCGCTGCAGTGAACCTATCTCCCTCAACATAAACCTGCTTTAGTGCCTCTGCTGCCATCAACATTGAAGAGATCACTAAAGTGGCACTTTTTAACAGACCTTTCAGCACCGTGACATTGGCAGGTTAGCAGGTGACCCAAGTTCATGTAAATCCCTGAAGGGGTTATAATAATAATAATAATAATAATACTGTCTGAACAGAAAGCACATCATAATTAAAAACAGTTACTGAATTATTTTTTACTTTCTAGGAATGCATTCTTTTCAAATGAACAAGAGGTCTGGATCAAGTCATTTATCATTTATAATAATATTATATTATGAGTTCACTATTGAGAAAAGCATTAGTAACATTTATTACTCCACTATACAGCAATATCTATGAAATCTTCACCATTTGTATTTTATATTATCTCTATCCATATATCTATATATATATATATATATTAGTGCTGGGCAAGTTAACACGTTAATTTCGCGTTAACGCATTCATTAATTAACGCCGACAATTATTTTATCGCGCGTTAACGCATTTTTAAAATTTATTATTATCATTTTTTTTATTTAAATTTTTTTATTGAAAGACAAGAGACAATACATAGACATAACAACAAGAGGATGACAAGAACAGTGGGATAAAAGCCAGCAAACATCCTATAGTCAGTTGTGTATGTATGTGTGTGTGTGTGTGTGTATGTCCTTGAGCCTTTTGAGATGGGAAAAATAATAATAATAATAATAATAAAACAACAACAAAAAAAACAGGTAAGTATTTTTAATTTATTATTATTGTAACAGACTGTCTCATGTTTATCATTTTGTATTGGAGATATGATGTCCCTTCAGGGTTGGCGTAGAGAAAAGGCGACTTCCGCTTCTGGTCGAGAGGGGGGGGGGCAGAAATAAAGAGAGAAGCTGCACCAGCTGTTGCTCTCCCTGGAGACTACTGGACATCACTGCGGTAAAGTCAGCAGACACTCAGATCTCCGTGGTCAACTCAGCAGACACTGACATGTTAGTGCTCCTATATGCTGACATTCACGGTAAACTCATTCAAACGGCACAGATCAGGAGCGAGCGACGGACTTTGAAAGTTAGCGGAAAGATTAACGTGAGACAACATCCGGTTTCTTCAGACGAACATCCAGTTTTCAGAATAAGATGCCAACAAAGTATGAATTATATTCACATTAAGTATAAAACATGCTACCTGCATCTCGTGAACCAAATGTTATTGCACTTTTGTTCATATAGCAGTACTTTTAAAATAAAAGTGTGCAATACACTACTTTTGAATTGAGTGTGTGTGTGTGTGTGACCTCCTGCTCCACAAGTAATTCATCACACACACTGTGTTTAGACTGGAAACTGTTTCCATGTGAAATGGGCCTCTCCTAAATGACACTATTTAAAGGGACTAAAACTAACATAATGGGAACAACATGCTGGCGTATTGACATACATGATCTAGTGGTGCACGAGATGTCTCATCTCTCACCTGTAGGCCCATCATGTATGCCTTCTCTCTTCCCCATCTTTCCCATTGATTCCCTTTACTAATTGTGTATGTTATTGTCTAAAACTTAAGAAGTTTTAAAAGGACATTGGAGCAAAATATGGGCATTGTCTAACCCCCAGGTCAAACATTCACAGCATGTCTCTGAATCAGTGCTGAGCGGCGGCCAACAAAAAGTTTGCTTCAGCAAAAGTTGGATCTCTTTGAAATGCCTGGGTTTAAATATCTTAGAGGTCTTTGAACCTGCCCAATGTGTGGAGGATTAGGGCCTGGATCCTTTGAAGAGGTGCAAAGTTTGAGAGCTGGGTGGGGTCGAGAGTGGAGGCAGAGGAGAAGGTACCTGGAAACAACACTGACCTTTGAGCCATGGAAGCTTTTGCTCTTCTTTGGATCAGAGATGGTGGATGTCAGCGAGCTGTTGGGAAGCATAGGCAGCTTCAGGTGCTGGGCGAACAGGGAGGTGGAGCCCTCCTGCATTACCATCACCTGCCAGAGGAACAGCAGCAAACCAAAATCATCAGAGCATTCAAAGATTTGTCGTTGGGGTACAGTTTGAAAGTTGAAAAGTTGGACTGGGTATGAAACTTAAAGGTTTTTGATACTTCATGAGATCCAAAAGGATTTGAGTATTAAAAGCTGACATCTTGGTATTGATGTATTGTTAGATCAGATTACAGTATTGAGAGGCAGTAGCAAAGACTTAAACCAGTTCCTTTTGTATTCTATATTCATTCATGGCATGTCTGCTATTTGGCATTACAATTCAAATCTAAAAGCCTATTCACCTCCTTTCTGACAGTGAGATAAGAAAATACCTGATATCAAACTGTAAAAGTTGAATTGGAGTCAGGGTGTGGTTAGCCTAGCTTAGCATTAAGACTGGTATCACGGAGAACCAGCTAGCATGGCTCTGTCCAAAGTTCATAAACACACCTTACACCTCCGAAGCTCTTCAATTAACGTGTAACGTCTTTGTTTAATCCACCTATCTAACACTGTGCTCAGCACATAACTAAGCTAAGCTCAGCACATCCTGACTCCAGCACTGCAGTGAACACACAGACCTGACACTGATGATGATCTTCTCACCTCACTTTTGAAAAGAAAGTGAATGAAGTTTGTTTAGCAGTTTCCTTTAAAGCACCTGCATAAACTGCAAATTCAACAGCAAAGATGTTTTGGAACACATTTGTTAAATAACATGGAGAAGTCAACACACCAATTATAACCAATAATAGAAGTGTTTTAAAAGTACAGTAACTGTTCACGGTTACTACAAGTTGTCCAGTATAACCTAATTAGTGCACACCCATCTTCACTGCCAAGAGTGTCTACTCATCACACATTTAAAATCTAAAGTTTTTGCTGGAATATCCTGCAGTCATTACAGGGCTACACCGATGGCCAGAATATGCAAATACAGACAGCACAGCTGCTTCAGTGTCTTTGTATTGGGACGGTAAATCTCCCAGCCAGGATAAACGTACCGCTATCATTACACAACAAACTATTTGTAGCCACTTTCTAGAATTGTCCAAGTTGTTAATCATCTTTAGAGAAGCCTGGTTCATTCATGAGCCCCAAAGCATGGTGGAAATCTTACTTTTGAGTCTTCTGAACTTCGTTTGTGAGGATCCCGTTGCTGTTAAAGGGAGGACAACAAAAGTTTACAGTTTAATTCTCTAAAATACAAAAGATTTTTAGCTAAGCCAAATACTCATTACATTATTAATATCCAAAACAGTGGAACAAGGTTTGGTAAAGAAACTTTGAATTCAATGAAATTGTTCAAAGTAATGTTCTCAGATCTTTATGTGATGAGACACGATAGAGAATGTGAGTTTCGATATGGTCAATGTCAGCCTTTTTGAGGCTGAGAAGGGGGTGCAGGCCAAAGTAAATAAAGAGCACTTAGCTCCAGTCATAAAACCTCCAGACTACAGGGGTCCTCTGGCAGGGGACCAACAGACTGACTGAACCAAACGCTGAGGAAGCAACTAGGGATGTCCTGAGCCCATCCTAAGGATGATATGGGGGCAGATTTCAATGGATAGGTATTAGCTAAATTAAAGTCTGATGGATCATTTCTGTACTGCACATTTCTGTACTGCACCACTGCTCTCCGTTACCACACTGAGAGCTTTTTTCTCCATATGCAAGTGAAAATGTGTGAACGTGAAACATCATTTGGTTAAAGGAACCTTCAGTCAAAACTTTCTGATGTTAAGATTTACAGACCAGTCTCTCTTTCGTTCTTAAACACTTGAATGTGCTGATGTCCCTCTTTTCTGCATATCTCCACCAGAACAACCTTCTTGACCCCCACCTGTCTGGTTTCAAAGTGGGCCGTTCCACTCAGACGGGCCTCCTCGCCGTCACAGAGGAACTCCACACTGCAAGAGCAGTCTTCTCCTCCTCCGTCATCCTGCTACACTTTTCAGCAGTGTTTTGACATGATGAACCAGATCCTCCTCTCCACCCTCCAAGAACTGGGAGTCTCAGACTCTCCACTCTCCCTTTTCCCATCCTACCTCAAGGAGAGCACTTACAGGGAGAGAATCTGTGCTTGAACAAGCGGGGTCCCTCAGGGTGACGTTCTGGGTCCCCTGCTCTGTTATTCGCTCACATGCCTTTTTCTACTAATAATAGTTTTCCCCGGTCTGAAAGACAGTTGACAGCACAAATCTTCGACCGACCGACCGACTTGCCTACTGTGCTGCGCATGACCCAGGGCAATCGTACATCAATGACATTGTCAAACCAGCCTGTCCAATACGCTCTGCTACTGGCCATTACCACTGAGCCCCTGCTCCTACTCAACAAAATCTAAACGGTTTACTGTCCTGATGTCAATGGGGAATTCGTTCCACCATTGTGGAAAAAAGTCATGTGTTCACACTGCACATTATCCCATAAAAGAACCCGTTCTCTATCTCTCATTGTTTCTAAATGTAGCATTTAAAGCAGTTCAGCATGTTCGCTGAAGTTGAAGTACTTGCATGATTGGCTTTGCATAAAAGCGTTAGCTAAATGAATGGAATGTAATGGGGTTTAACTGGGGTAAGCCAGAAAAAAAATGCAGATTTAACACACAGTTAGCTGCTTCTATTTTTTTGTCGCTTACCCCAGTTAAAATGACAAACAGGAGGCAGGTCATATCAGCTTGATGTCGGGCCAAACTAAAGCATGGCTGTTGTCGGGTTTGTGGTACTTTTGATATTTGGATCAAATTGGGGGGTCGAATTTAGTTACAGCTGTTAGTTAAAGGTGTTTGATAAATATTTAATCAACATTTAGCATTTGATTGGACTTGGTATCGGCAATACCGATATTAAAAGGTCAGGGATTGAGGCCAAAACAATCCTTATCAGGATATTCCTGGATGCAACTAATGGCAAACCCACAACCATAGAGAGCTTTTGTGATGCGATCAGCTAATCTAAGTGATGCTAAATTTGTAGTAATTTATTCTGCATTGTATAAGTTTCCTAAAACAATACTAAAGCAAAAGAAAATCACTGGAATCTGTGTGATTTAACAATTTAACAGTTCTAAAATCAAATGATAATGAAATACACAAAAGACTCAGTGAACAAACGATAAAGCCTCTTCAGAGCAGGAGAACCGATAAGAGGAGTGGTTAGGTTACACCTCATATACTGTAACAGAATGACAGTTGGCATGCAGTCACACTTCTCTTGTGAACAGCTGTGGTGGCGAACTCGAGGTAAACAAAGAGCAGCTTTCTCAGGTCTGAACAGTACTCCTTACACAGAAAAACATGATTGTGCCATTAATGTACCGGCATTACGGCCTCCTTATTAGTCCACTGGAATATTTGGAATCTAAAAGCATGCAAACACATTCAGAAAATAAAATCTTAGAAACATTGAAGAAGAAAGGGCAGAGGTCCTGTTTCACACATCAAAGGCCACGTGTGCCATGTGTAATCTGTTAGACTGTCACCTGACCACCGTCATTGACAAATGTTTGCAACATTGATAGCCACAAAGGTGAAAACTGGTGTATTGTATTTGGCCCAGTTACCATCACCTGTGGTTAGGTCATTTCAAAGCTGGGTTTGTAAGTGTACAGCCTGTCATGCTGGTGCTCCTGCAGTGTAATATGACGCAGCTAACAAAACAAAGTCATTCCACTGGAAGCACGTCTTTTGACTGGGGCTCCAATCATTGACTTTTAAGAGCCAGCCATTGTTGGTTTGAGTTTTTTTCATAAGATATGTTCACAATAAAAATATGATCAGCCTTATTCTTTAATGATGTTCATAATTAAATCAGTAAAAACAGCAGATCTACTGTGGCTGAAGTAAGGCAGGTCGAGTGGAACTGTATTCATGTGTGACACTGAATGAGCTGTGCATGAGTGTTTCATAACATAGAACTGAACTCCATTGACTTTCCCTGGAACAAAAAGAGATGAAAGTTTTTCCTCCTGGGTGGGCTGCAGTACAAGTTGCAGTATTGCATTAAGAAGTGTCACTCAAGTCCCGCCTCCCCCTCGGACTCCTACCCCTCCAGCTTTCAGCAGCTTCCTACGAAACTCCTCTGTCGGGTTGTTGAAGGTGAGCTTCTCACAGCGGAGATGATTGACAGGTGGGTGGCCGTCCAGGTGGAGGAACAGGTCGTAATCAAAGCGGACTTTCTTCGGTTCTTCCTGAGGAGAAGTGGTGGTCCACCCAGAGAGGGAAAAGAGGAGAACGGTCACCATCACGACTTAACCAACATTATGTTCTTGCATCAACACCACTATGCTGCATTCAGATGCAAACTACAAAGTCCTTCTGGTTCTCCACAATGACTGAAATTGAAAGTTTAACAATGCCTTATGAGACATTTTCAAGTTGTGTTGCAAACCTGCAGCACACGATGCAAATACACCACTTTATGGACTGACTTGACCTTTTCAAAGACACAGCTTTAGAATTGTTGTCATGCTGGAAGAAAACATAAATTAAATGCAGAACTTTGAAGTGAAGTCCACTTTGATTTTCTACCATTTGGTGTCCCCTCCTTTAAAAAGGGACAGGGAGGCAATCCCTGCAGACACTGACTGAATCATAGATACTCCGAATTCAGTTTATAGCTTATTTAATAATACATCTATTCATAGTAAGACTATTAATAGTGCATAGTAAAAGTGCTGCATTTAAATGTTTACTTCAAGTGATGGGTAAAGACAGACATTATCAGCAGTACTTGAATGTACTTCACTCTGTTCAAGGTGGAGCTTTCCATTCTAATGTAATGCTGGATAGTTTCATGAATAATAATAAATCATATTTGAATTGTTAGAGTTTGTGAGTAACATTTCTCAGTCAGATACAATGTTTTTGTACACAGTAAGTAGTATACAGTCGACTTCCATATTTTTCATCCAAGTGGGGGCCATTTGTGAGATATTTTGGGGTATAATGAGTTAGAAAAGTAACATAATTCAATTATTCTCATATCGAAACACGATGTTAAATCTATAGCTTTTTGGGGTCCTTTTAGTTGTGGGCCCCAGGTCCAGGTGGCCTACCAGGTGTTTGTGGATTTAGGTGTCAAGGAGTCAAGGAAGCCGAGTGAAGTTGTTTGTCTGACACCACAGGCCAAACATTCAGCCTGTTCTGATCAGGCAGGATTTTACGGGAACTGCACTAATGGTCAAATCTACGTGGAAAAATACATATGTTCCACATATTTTAATTCAACAGATATTTTCCCTAAAACTGTAGTTTCAGGGCTGCCTGGTGGTGGAGGTGATTACAATGTATGACAATGTCCCTGGTTAGAGTTTGGTTGCATGTCATTCTTCCCCTCATTAAGAAAGGCAGGAAGAGGAGCATTCTACCATCACACAACCAAAACAAAGATGAATCCAGTGTTGAAACATACAGTTGGCTGGTGGCTAAAATTGGTAAAATGTACCTTATTTTTGAAGTAAACTTCAATCGGCAAGATGAAGCCTGCGTATCCAGACTCCTCCACTTTGTATGGTGGATCCTTGCACACTGAAATGAAAGAGAGAGGAGTAGCCGTTAAAGAGAGGCCAGCGACCTTCAACACGAGGTGACTCACAAAACACAGGGACAGCTTTAAATCGTTTTAGTTGTAGAAAATGCAAAGCAGCTGCCTCCATTCAAACACTGTTGCACAGCAGCGGTGCAGTGTGTGTGTGTGTGTGTGTGTTGGTGGTTGCTGGGGGACAGAACACAGTCCTCACCATTATTAGAGTGATCACATTTTCTTACAAAAATCGGTTACTTGTATTAAAATATATGCGCCTTTGCTTCTGAAAGTCACGTCGCCTAATGAACGGAGCCACCAAACCTGCATCTCCACTCTCATGAGATCTCATTAGCTCCCATCTCCATTGTCTCTGCTGATATCGATGCTACAACGGGGGTTCAATTAGGACCTGGCTCCTTAAAGCTTGTGAATCCACCTAGCTGGTGACAAAACGAAGACTCCCCCCTCATCCTCATGGGCCTTTAAAGACAAACAAACTACAAGCGCTCAGGTGTTCTTCCCTGAAGGTGTGTGTATAGGTGTGTGTGTGTGTTTGTCAGCCTCTCTCCCTGTGGACTCTGCAGAGATGTACCAATTAAGTGCATGTATGCAGAGCCCTGAGTGTGTTTACTGGGAGAACAGATGAAAGCAGGTCTCAGCTTTGCTCCTTTAGATAATGCCACTCTGATGCACAGCATGAATGAAGGTTATTTAAGACGTCTGTAGCAACCAGAGTGAAACGTGAACATGGTTCCGGCTGAGCCTTGAGACTCTTTGAATATCTTATTTTGAGATGCATAATAACATTGGCATTGCACCTTCAAAACATACTCAGCCCATTACTATTGTACCACTGTATCCAGGAAGAGAAGCCTATGAGTCAACACACATCTCAGTTAAGATTATAACTTTTTTGATGCTTCCTTACACACAAAAGAACGATGCCAGTCACTTCCACACAGTGAGGCATACAGCTGGTATCAGATCCATTGGTATCGGAATATACCCAAGACCAGGTATGCCATCAATATCGGGACTGAAAAAGTCACATCCATTCATCCCAACAATTGATTTTATGTGTGGTCAAAACTCTAGTCGGCTGTCTAGTCGATACACTGAAAGATTAGTCAACTAATCATTTCAGCTCTAACCACGATACACAACTATTGCTGGCTGAGAAAATTCCCTCTTGACTTTGGAAATATCGATTACAAAAATATGTTGATTTGAATAACGTGCGTCGACGCGTCGCAATAAGTGTCTGAGCCCGGTCAAAGCACGCTTTCCCCTGGAGGACAGCTGCAGCTAAAAAAACCTCGACACGTCCTCCAGAGTGTGGGACTGTTTGAGATAGAGACTCGACTACATGGTGCTCTGTAAACTCTGTATATTGCAAAGCAATAGCATCCCGAAGCTCATATGATGATGCCTACAGTGCACCATTGGAGCAACAACTGACGATCATCAAATGAGACGAGTCATTAATCGCTTTCACTATATTTTGAAGAATTTGACCAAGCATCTTCTGTCTAACTTCAGTTCCTGACAGGTACTCAAAAAGTATTTGGTCCCACACTCCTTCTTAAAGTGGACTCAGAATATTACTGAACAAGGAATACAATGGAAGTCTCAGAGGAAAAACTTTATTAAACTGACAACTTGGCTCTCAGTGATGCGGGAGAACTTGGAAATTCCTTGAGTCATCTTTACCTTCTGCAGCAATCCAATCATCACTGTGCTCCCTTGGGTCATGTTGGAGCCCCGCCCCTTCAGGGAGCAGCAGTGATTGATGGCTATGCTGAGGTCGACCTCACCGCTGGGGCCGAGCCATCCAAAACCCAATACCGCCAAGCAAATATTATGGGTTAGAGTTAATTGTGCAAGTGGGTCAGGTTCAATTACAGCCGGCTAAAAGAGCCCATTCACCACCACCCCTTTATACCAACTGAGATGAGCCCAACAGCCCCATAATGGAGGGAAACATTCACACTGGAGCACATGAACTCTGTACATGTGTTGGTCTATGTTTCGTATTTGCACGGATAGCAGGGTAAACGTGATGTCAGGCTGAGATATTTTCATTGCAGCTACAGTGAACTTACAATTCTTTTGTGTTATTTCTTTTAAGACAAAAAGTAGATATATCCTTAAATCTGGTAAACAGAATTGTGACCAAGCTGAGTGGGACATTTCACTGTCAACTGATGATCTTGTAAGCACTCCCTGATGGACAAACTCTGGAATGGAGACACCGTTTCTCACTGACCTCAAACAGATGTAGGGCATCTCTGTGCTGACATTTCTGGTTACTTATTAGCCGACATATCTGTTATAAGCTGTAAAAATACAGGCACCCTGGTGTGACCTGGTGGTTTAGGTTCCCACCATAAGCAGACTCCCGGTTCATGTCCAACCAGGAACCTTTGTGGTATGTAGTTCCCAACTTTCTCATTTTCTGTCATCACTCTACTGTCACGAAACTAAAGTACTTAGCTTGGCTGCTTCATATGCAGCTTCATATCAACACCTGACTGTGTAAAACCTAGGGATGCGTATCGATAAGATTCTATGAATACTAGTACTATTATTGATACTGCTTATCGGTTCAGTTCATTATCGTTACTCTTATCGGATCTTTTTGATTCTTTTGTAAAAGAAAAAGACAATTCATTAAAAAGAAGAATCAACATTGCTTTATTATTCATGTGTGAACAAGTAGTCTTTCTTGAATTTTTAAATACCTCACTATTGTTAACTCTACTACTTCAATGCCAACAACAAATGTAAATATGAGAACATTCCTACAGGGAGGAGTGGATTTGGGGTTGAGAGCCCTGCTCCTATCCCTACAGTAAAGAAACTATATTGTTAAGGTGTGTTGGCTGGAGTGGTAGTGGGACTAGCAGCTTCACAATAACTTATAACAACACAGCTGCTCCCCTTATTACTAATTATGTATCAAACAACTCAATATACACTGACAGACTTATTAGTTGTTCCCTAAATCCCTTTGACTCCACTGTTGAGAAGGGGTGCAGGCCTTTAACAATAAACTGGGTAACAGCTCAATGACACTCGTCCACCTCATCATCTTCCCTGATAGCTGCTAACAAGAGGGGACATGGTCTAAGGGGGGTGGGGGGGCTGGGACCGGCGGTATCTACAAGAGGTTCTCAAATCCTTAAACTACAGTCGCAGCTAAACAATAAGATAAAAAATAAGTAATTCACATTCGTCTGTTCTTCTGATCAAACTCTAACGTTACCTGCAGTGGACAAACAGGTTGATGTTCTGCTTGTTGGCTACATGTTGTGATGAACTGCTGCTGTAAGAGGAAACTCTTACTTCTGAGGGTTTTATTGAGTTTGTTCTCAGACTCTACTGGAGTCAAATGTAGCCACACTTTGGATCTTTTTCTTCTCTCTGCCATGATGTGAGTCTCACGCTGTACTGAGCCGGAGTCTGTGTGTGTGTGTGTGTGTGTGTGTGTGTGTGTGTGTGTGTGTGTCAGAGTAAAGCAAGACTCCCCCCCTCGTGAAAAGACACAGAGAGAGGAGGTTTGCAACAGTGTTTTTATTCTGTGGAGATCTCCCTCCGTAACCTCTAAAGTAGCGATAGCAGATGCGTTAACTCTGGACCGCATCAATACTCCGGGTATTCACTACTGTTATCGGTTCCCCTTTAGACCCGGGTATGGGGGGGGGGGGGGGGGGGGGGCATCACTAGTACAACCTCATACTTCTGTGGGATTCTCTGACAAGGGTCCTGAGAAATGTAAGGAATTACCAACACATCTGTGTTTTCAGAATGTTTGATGAGATACGTTTTCTTGGATATTTTGTGAAGTTCGAATGAAACTAAACAATTATTAATGTCAGTCAAAAGTGCCAAACATTCACAGGTTTCAGCCAAAACTGAAAGAATTTAATGCTTGTGTTTGCTAAATATATTAGCAACATGATTATCTTTGGCTTCTGGTCAGATAACAATATCAATATGTAGGGACGCCCCGATTTATCGTCCACCGATAGTCATCAGTAGAAATACGTGCTCAGGATATCAGCATTCTATTCACCAATTGCATTAAGAGGATTAATGGAGGTTCCATTGAGTTACATTATGATGCATTCAAGCTTTATACCGTAAAAAGGTCACTTATAAAGTTATGTGTTCAAATGTAATCTTGTAAAATGTAGTTTTTGGTGAGAAACTTGAATGAATCCAGTTGTTTGACATGAAATAGATAATAACAGATGAATTATGAGCTGTTTAACATGCTAAGCAGCTTATAATACATCATTACAACTACTCATGTTGTTATGCAAATAACCACCACAGATGACAATAACATTTAGAATTTTTGTATTTACTGTATGACATTGAAAAGGGTTAGTCTGGAGCCTTGTATACCAGCTGCTATGACAACACAAATCATCAACAAAACGTTGATATCGGCCATGATGGTTTTTTGTTGCCTTGATAATCGGTTATTGTATCTGCAGCACAGAACGTGATGGGGGCATCTCTATCCACATGCAAATTAGAAATGCTTTTACAACTAGTTCATCTCACATAGTCAGACCTGTCTCCAGTGCTGTGTCAGTGCTAAAGAAAGGTCTGTCTGCACACACTATCATTCTGGTAGAGGGGAAAGCGCTGATGCTTGTTTGTATGTCTTTAAACCAATCACAATCGTGTCGGGCGGCGCTGAGCCCAGGATGCAGCGACAGTGCCCTTACTCAATAGATAGCAAAGATAAGGGATATGATGGTGACTTATACCCACATCCTACATCCAGGGAGTCACACTATTATACGGACATTTTATAAGAAAAGATTGGCTGAGAAAATGTATCATGTCAGGGTTTCCTGCTGTGTTTTACAGAAGAGGTGAGCCTTCTCGCTCAGGAGTTGCTGCTTTTACTCATTTCTCACCATTTTAAAAGGTTTTGTTGACCAAACAAAGATTAACAAGGAAACAAAACTAAACTGGTTGCAGCTCTAAATATAACTATCATAAACATTAACTTTGATTTCATACAGCACGACTGCAGTAGGAGCTGTGTCCGCATTCTCGGCAATAAGTCAGACACGTTCCCGGTGGGTGTTGGCCTCCGCCAGGGCTGCCCTTTGTCTCCGGTCCTGTTCGTGACTTTCATGGACAGGATATCTAGGTGCACCCTGAGGGTGGAGAACGTCAGTTTCGGGGGTCTCGGGATCGCCTCTCTGCTGTTTGCAGATGATGTGGTCCTGTTAGCCTCCTCGGATCGTGACCTCCAGCATTCACTGGGGCGGTTTGCAGCCGAGTGTGAAGCGGCGGGGATGAGAGTTAGCACCTCCAAATCTGAGGCCATGGTGCTCTGCCGGAAACCGGTGGATTGCTCCCTCCAGGTGGGGACAGAGTGCCTACCTCAAGCGAAGGAGTTCAAGTATCTCGGGGTCTTGTTCACGAGTGAGGGTAAGATGGAGCGGGAGATCGACAGACGGATCGGTGCAGCTGCAGCAGTAAAGCAGGCGCTGCACCGGACCGTCTTGGTGAAGAGGGAGCTGAGCCGGAAGGCAAAGCTCTCAATTTACCACTCGGTCTACGTTCCTACCCTCACCTATGGTCACGAACTCTGGGTCGTGACCGAAAGGACAAGGTCGCGGCTACAAGCGGCCGAAATGAGTTTCCTCCGTAGGGTGGCCGGGCTCAGCCTTAGAGATAGGGTAAGGAGCTCGGTCATCAGGAGGGAGCTTGGAGTCGAGCCGCTACTCCTTCGCGTCGAAAGGAGTCAGCTGAGGTGGTTCGGGCATCTAATTAGGATGCCTCCTGGATGCCTCCCACTGGAGGTTTTCCAGGCACGTCCAACTGGGAAGAGACCCCGGGGAAGACCCAGAACACGCTGGAGGGATTACATCTCCCAGCTGGCCTGGGAACGCCTCGGGATCCCCCAGAATGAGCTGGAACATGTTGCCGGTGAGAGGGGAGTCTGGGTCAGCCTGCTTGGCCTGCTGCCACCGCGACCCAACCCCGGATAAGCGGTGGAAAATGGATGGATGGATTCATACAGCAAAAGCAATACATTTAATGAGTTTGGTTATTACTTGATATGAAACTAAATTGATCTTGAGACAAGATGCCTTCGGTGGACTATTTCCTGGGTTAAACCGTGCATGTGTAGCACCTCCCTGACCTGCCTTTTATTAGCAATAAAGAATAAAGAAATAAATTCAGCAGTAAGACTTTACCACTGAACGCTGTGTGAATGCTGTCCAAACTCTGCACAGATTTCAAGTGAGGGGAGAAGTTATGGTTAAAAGAGAGAGAAACCCAGCCAGAGTAGCGTAGTACTGTGAAGGAGAAGTCAGGGCAGCATCTGGATCCATGGACTGAACTAGTGAACTAGTTCAGTTTGAAAAGGTTACCATCATCTGAAGGAGCGTCTGAGATGCACAATGCGACCGCTGACCTGTAACCGAAAACTTGCCCGTGGTCACAGAAGCTTTCAAAGAGGGACAGGGCCGTGCCGCTTATGAACGCGGCCTCGGTTTAAACCAAGATGCCAATCACAGAACAATGCCAGTCACTATGTATTTGGCCTTTCTACACAGACTGCTTTGTAATGAGGCCAGGCTAGACCACAGGCCGGACCATAAAACAAAAGACAAGACTGGAAATAAGAAAGTCTTTAGTGAGGCTTGTGGCTCACTCACTGATTTACTGTTAATCCCGCTGTCTCCCTAATGGAGACATTCATCTCAGCATCACTTGTCCAACAAACGCCACATGTTCATCCACATGTGCAGCATACAGAAAGAATGAATCTTTATTGAGAAGAATGCGAGTGACTCTCGCCACCTGCTTAACGAGCCCAAAGACGTCACTGTGATGAAACAAACGGCAGGCCGGCCGTGTTTGTCTGGTTGAAAAGACGCACGACCGTTAACGTTTAATCTGTGCTCATTTTTATTTGATTTTATTTTCTGCTGCACAAACAGGTTAAATCCATCATTAATCACCAGCTGCAGAACAGAATTAGTCTCTTCACCCGTACTGGAGAGTTAGAAGCCGAGATGTTGCGTGCATTGACGGGGTCATGTGCTGCATATACCCTCTAATGCCGTGTTCACAACAAGCGCGGTGCGAATTCAACGCGCCGCAAATTCGCGTCCGATTCGCGTGAATCGCGCCGGAGAGGGGGCGTGGTTTATTGACCTGAAATCCGTTCAACTGTCCGCCATTAACCATGGAAAAAATAACCTCTAGTTCTGCTTAGTACGTATTGTGGAAGTCACAGATATCCCGGGAAACTAAACGCCGTCATGTCTGGGTTCATAATATTGTCCAGAGGAGCTCCATGGATTGTATCGAGCTGTATTCACTGTGTCTAGCAAGCCACACAAGTCGCTGTTTACTACAGCTGTATGAGCCCCAAATAAACTCATCTGGCTGTGATTTAACGGCAATAAACGGGCAAAAAGGGACTCTGAAATAACTACGTAATGATGCCGATTTGTAGGCTACTTGTCTTCTCAATGGAGCGGATGGATCGGTGCTAGGCTATGCTAACATTGTAGCAGCTCCACCAACAGTCAGAATAACGTCATCTAAATACGTATATATACGTAAAATACATAAATACGGCAGCGTCTATTCATTGTTTGTACCATATGGTTTACACACACACATTTATACACATAGTTTGGTCCGGTCTCTATTGATATGAGGTATCGTAGAGCTCTGGGTGATCACAGACGGCTATAGGATTTATTTCCTGATTCAACAACGGCAGGAAGTCAGTGATGACGGGGGGAGCAACTCAACGCTGATAGTCTATCGCGCCACAGCGTCACGCGAATATTTCGCAGAAGTTGAAAAATTTCAACTTCTGCGTTGGACGCGAATTCGCGCCGCGCCAGTCTCATCGCGTCTGTGCATAGACTTTGTATGTAATCTACTCGCGCCGCAAATTTTCGATGTGTTTGGTGTGAACGCAGCATAATTCTCCGCCGCATCCAACTAGTTTATCTGTGTGTCTCAGCGTGACGTTAGTGAGTGTCCGGTCAAGAAGCATGAGTATGAAGTTGGCAGTAAGGCCTCGATCACAGAGAGCGGCTGCTAGAAAGGCGTCACCACAGGTTTTTCCATGGTACGTCGTGCCTGGTGTGCGCTCTTCTCTTGTGCATGACATTTTTCTTGCGCTTTTTTTTTTTTTTTTTAGATGTGCATAAAAGCTTAAATATTCTCAACTTTTCAGTGCCAGGCACAGAGTCGCTCCGCTTGTCAATGTCACACTTGATCTAGCCAGCCAATCAAATCAAGCGAAAGGCGGTCTGTACTACTTGCCTTCCTGATGTGTTCCGGTAGATGTGGTAGCTACGGACGATGTCAAATGCAGACCAAAGGTTGATATTAGCGTTTTTTAAGTACGATGAACTAAACATTTTTTCCCTCCTCATCCAACAGCAGAGCAACAGCAAGAGCTCTAAGTGTGCTTGAATCCAGAGCTAATCACGCTAGCATAGCTAACCAGCTGCTTTGCAGCCGTAACACAGCCAGAGGGACTTTCTCCACCATATCGTGAACTACGTCATATCGGAACCCGATACTGGTATTGGATCGGTCCTATCGCTGATATATTCTGCCCCTGTATTGGAGGAAATACATAGTACTCGAAATAGCAGTAGTCTAAGCAGTAGTAGTCTGTGTTGGACCCCAAACAACATTGCAAAGAGATGAAGAAGAAAAAATAATAACTTATTTCGAGCACAAGTTTTGGAAAACAAATCAACACTACATTTACTGGAAAAAAACACAATCATATGACAGTGTGTTAGTCTGAAAAACCAGCCATGATATGAGCTGCTCTAACAATGGTAAGTGGTGATTAGCAGCTCAGTAGGGTGGCGTCTCTGCTTGAATGAGCACAGTCCCTTACAAACAACGTCACACTATAGTTTTCTTCAGGAACTCGGCTCACCCAGATAACTTCTCACTAATCGGCTAACAACAAGATCCTAGAACACAAACGGGGTCAAGATTAATCTGCTGAGATTAAAGACCAGAACGCAAGAAACATTCAAGTTTGTGTCGTAAGCCGAGATAAGTAGCCCAACAGGTGTCAGGTCTGTGGCAGTAAAAGGTTAAACAGGGGCTGAATATGGCATGCACGCCTCACTTCTCATCATGTTAAGCATCTTCTCTTGGTTAAACCGGAGCTGATTTGAAATAAGAAAACCAGGTTATCGGCACCCCACCAGCACCCAGACCAGCAGAGAGTAAAGCACAGACAGAAGCATGTTGGTCACAAAAGAAACTAAAGAAATGATGCATCAACACAATCAGCACACTCTAGACTAAAACCACATAGGTGTGAAGCCGCACCCACCTCAAGGGACCAAAAACAGAAGTGAAGTGAAGGGGTGGGGTCAAAATCACAGGGAAGCCTCTGACAAACAGCGCACACAGTGGGACTGCTGCCAGCAGACTCCCACACCTCCCCTGAGAACCATTATGTGTGCATGTTCTGACATTTGATCTTCTCCAGTGATCTTTCAGAAAGTCACACATTTTACGATGGAACTGTGCAGCTATTGCTGTATGCATCACTACTAGAGGTCGACAAATTTATCCATTTGGCCAATTAATCGGCTATTGTTATGGGAGGAGCTGGGCGCCGTCCTGGGCACCCTCTAGTTGACCAATCAGCACCCATCTGCCCCCCGACTTCCAGCTATCTTCGCCTACTCCAATACCATCTAGTGACTACCTTCTTCTAGCCACAGATACCCAGAGCAGTCAGAAATCTCCATACGGATGCTGCTTGGTCGTAGTATGGTGTAATCCCAGCAGCAAGCTTGTGATTGACAGGTCGTTGGTAGGAGCTTTAACCCTTTCACAGTGTGTTCCCACTTCATGAAAGTTAATCGCAACCGCTCTGGTTTCTTTGACTGAACAGTGCAGCCAGCATGCTTGGTTTAAACATTTCATGAAAAACACATGATTCAACACGAACAAAGATTTTAAGGAACAATTAAACTTGTTTGTTAATGGAAAGCAACAAGTGTATGTACTGATACGTTGATCACCGACAAGTTGAAAAGAATCATCTTTCTTTGGTATGTACTGGTCTGATGAGACTTCAACAGTTACTTACTTAATGGACTCTGTGTCGATGGACTAATAGATTCGATCAAGCCGCTGTAACAAACTGCTCCAGCAACAGCTAAAGTTAGTTGTGCTAAATGATTTCCCCTTTATTTATCTCACTGATGAAACCGACCGTAGCTCATTTAGTGATTCCTGACTCAAATCCTCCAGCGTGGAAGTGCTGTAAATAAAAGACAAATGTTTTATGGCAGGGGCGAGTGAGAAAAGGGTGAAAGAGCCCTTATCAAGCATGCTTCAATAAACCACTTCCTCCAACCTCCTTTCATTGACTGAGCATTTACGGCTCAGTTCCTGTGATTTGGTGGTCTATCTGCACCTCCTCCCCTTCCCCGTCCTTTCATGCCAGTAGCAGCAGCCGGCCTGCAGCTTTCTTTGTGTTCGGTCTATACAAGTAGGTATGATTGCTGAGGAATCGTAAAACAATTACTGGCAAATTCCTGCAGCTCTTTGATTTCTGCCAGACACTGTGAGGGGGGGGGACGAGGGGGGGTCTTAGGAGCCTTTACCAAAAATGTTAGTTATTTTCCTCCACATACGACCCAGCGATGTTTAGTCCCTAAAGTACACTCCTTCTCAGAGACTGCTGCCACTCAGAAATCATCTCAGCCGCTGGATCACACACATCTGATGTGTGTTTCATGTTAGTAAAACTGGACCCCTAGATCCTGGACCCCTAGATCTTGGATTGCTAGATCCTGAATCCCTAGATCCTGGATCCCTAGATCTTGGATCCCTAGATCCTGGACCCCTAGATCCTGGATCTCTAGATGAGCAGATCCTGTATCTGCATGTGAAATGCTCCCTGCTCTTTACTCACATGGTCCTTTCACCTGTGAGCAATCATCAATACATACGTGTTACTATTTAACAGGAGGAGCTCACGGCAGCACCCACTGCTCGTTCACGAGAGTGCAGAACGTACGTGCTTTAACGTCAGAAAAGTCTCCAACAACACCAGAACAAGTCGCTAGATTTGTCACTAGTAGCTTTTGACAAAAAATGTCGCCATGAGGGTTTGGAAAGTCGCCAGATTTAGCGAGAGAGTCGGCAAGTTGGCAACACTACCACCGGCTAAATGTGTCCCCAGAGCAACATTGGACCTAACAATAGTTCCTATCACATATTAAACCAAACAAAAATCCATCTTCATAAAAACAAGTTGTACAAATAATAATATATAAACAAGCATCTTAAAGCTACTGCAGATGTACAAACAAACGCAGTTCACTTACCAGAGCTGCTGTTCACTATTTAAAGACAAAGTCCATCCTCCTTTCTTTGTTAATAAAGAGTTTAATCTCACGGTTGTTCAGTACATCCGTGTGTTTTAGTTCCAGTAAGAAGACAGTCGAGCCTCCCCAGTTGTATTTCTTGAATACGTTTTAATGCGTTTGAGGCTGAAAATGTCCGCTCCACAGAGGCAGCAGATATTGGGATTGTCACCGCCCAACATGTCACGCTAGCCCACTGACCAATCACGTACTTGTAGACCAGCTAGCAGGCTCTGACACGTCAAAGAATACGCCCAACATGTCAAACTAAAGATCTGATTGGTTGAACACTATGACAATCAACAATATCGTCCCCATTCACTTAAACTGCAAATGGATTCACTTGTGAGTCTGCAGGCCTCTGCCTCTGTTCTTACCTAGAGACACAGAGGTGAGATCTGATTGGATAAAAGCTCTACTTAAAACAAGCTGCACTGGAAGCAGAGCAACTGAGGAAGACAGTAGCTGTGCAATGAGAACATAAGATAATGGGAACAATATTTTTATAATTATAATACATGTAGTGTATTTAAGAAAAATTATTAAATTATAAAATAGCTATAA